>NC_067399.1:406506266-406813141 GCF_016432865.1 Antechinus flavipes
GAAAAGATTATATGCAATCACTCACAAACCAGAGCACAGATCAGGAGAGTAGTAAATATACCTCTTTTTAGATCACACTGCCTTGGAAAAAGTAAAAACATACAGATCCCTAGAAGTATCTTTAAAAATGATTATACAAAACCCATGAAACTTGGGACAATATGCTCTCTACCCTAAAAGTAAAGCCTTACTTTAACAAAGAGATAATAGTCAAAAATAGGCTAAGAAAATGAGCAAACAATAGGAAAAAAATTCTAACCATAGAAAGTTACTTTGCTGATAAAGAAAATCAAAATATACACTCAGAAGAAAATAAAGTCAAAGCTCCTACACACAAAGCATCCAAGAATATAAATAGGTTCCAAGCCATAGAAGAGCTCAAAGAGGAGTTTAAAAATCAGTTAATAAAGGTAGAGGAAAATTGAAAAGAGAAATGGGAGTGATACAAGAAAATCATGAAAAAAGAGTCAACAGGGGCAGCAAAGTAAGGCAGTTAGGTGGGGTGCTACAGTAGAAAGAGCACCAGCCCTGATGGCAGGAGGACCTGAATTCAAATCTGGCCTCAGGCACTTAACACTTCCTAGCTGTTTGACCCTGGGCAAGTCACTTAACCCCAATTGCCTCAGGGGGGGAAAAAAACAGCTTGGTTAATGAGCCACAAAGAATACTGAAGAAAACACCTTAAAAAAACAGACTAGGTCAAATGGTAAAAGAGGTACAAAAACAGATAAGAAGAATGGAAATGTAAAAAGAAACACCAAAAACTTACAGAAGAACAAAAATTCCTTAAAAAGCAGAATTGATCAAATGGAAGAAAATGACTTTATGAAGAATCAAAACAAAACAAAAAAACCACAAAAGAATGAAAAATAGAAGATAATGTAAAATATCTCATTGGAAAAATAACTGACCTGGAAAATAGATCCATGGAAAAGAATTTTTAAAAATTATTGGACTAATAAAAAATTATTGGACTACTAAAAGTCATTATCAAAAAAAGAGCCTAGGAATCATTTCAAGAAATTATCAAGGAAAACTGCTTTGGCATTTTGGAACCAGAAAGTAAAATAAAAATGAAAACAATCCACTGATCACCTCCTGACAGAAATCCCCAAATGAAAACTCCTAGGAATAGTATCGCCAAATCCCAGAGTTCCCAGGTCAAAGAAAAAATATTTAAAGCACTCACAAAGAAACAATTCAAGTATCATGGTGCCACAATTAGGACAACATAAAATTTCGCAGTTTCTACATTAAATGATTGGTTGGCTTGAAAGACAATTGATTCTGGAAGCCAAATGAGCTAAGATTACAAGCAAGAATCATCTACCCAGAAAAAAAAAAAAAAATGAGTGTAATCTTTTAAGGGACAACTCAATATTAAGTTAAATAGAAAACGTTCAAATATTTTTGATGAAAATACCAAAGCTGAATAAAATATTTAACTTTTAAATATAAAATTTAAAAGAAGCATAAAAAGGGAAATAGGAAAGGGAAATCATTAGGGATTTAATATGGTTAAATATGGTAAACTTTGTTTACATTCCTTTATGGGAAGATGATACTTATAACCCATAAGAACTTTCTCATTAGGGTAGTAAGAAAGAATAAATACATAAAGACAGAAGAGAAGGCACATGTATAAATTGAATATGAAGGGATGTTATCTAAGAAAAAAATAAAAGTAAGGGGTGAGAGAGGTATGTACTAGGAGAAGGTAAATGGAGTAAATTATCTCACATAAAGGAAGAAAGAAAAAGCTTTTACAATGAAGGGGAAGAGAGGGAATGTGAAGGAGAACGAAGGAACCTTATTGCATTCAGTATTGGCTCAAGAAGAGAATAACAAGCAGAGAAGAACAAGTAGAGAAAAACAAGGTCTCTATAGAAATCTATAGAAAATCTACAGAAAAGTAGGAGAGGAAGGGAATAAAGTATGTGTGGATAAATGATAGAAAAAAGGGCAATTTGGGGGACAGGCTACTCAGAAGGAAAACACTTTTGAAGAAGGACAGAGTAAAAGGAGAGATAATAGAATAAATGGGAGGATAGAACAGAGGAAAATACAGTTAGCAATAGTAACTATGAAAAAAATTAATATTTTCTAATAAAGATTTCATTTTTCAAATATATAGAGAACTGAGTTAAATGTATAAAAATAAGAGCTATTCCCCAACTAATAAATGGTCAAATTATATGAAGGGCTTTTAGATGAAGTAATCTAATCTAAATATAGACATATGGGAAAAAACTTTAACCCACTATTGATTGAAGGAATGCAAATTAAAACAATCTCATGACTATTAGATTGGATAATAGGATGGAAAAGGAAAATGACAAATGTTGGAAGGAATGTGGGAAAGATTACATATTAATACATTATTGGAGGAGCTGTGAATTGATTTAACCATTCTGAAGAGAAATTTGGAGCTGTGTCCAAAGAACGATAAAACCATATATACTTAATGATATAATTCTTAGGTCTGTATCTCAAAAGAGATTTTAAAAAGGAAAAGGACCTTTATGTACAAAGATATTATAGCAGCTCCTCTCTGTTGGCAAAGAATTAGAAACTGAGGAGATGCCCATCAATCGGGGAATGGCTAAACAAATTGTAGTATGTGATTATGATGAAATGCAATTTTGTGGTAAGAAATGATGAGCAAGATGATCTCAGAAAAACCTGGAAAGATTTCCTTGAGCTGATGCAAAGTGAATGCACCATGTACAAAGTAACAGCAATATTATAATATGTTTAACTGTGAATGATTTAGCTATTCTCAGTTAATACAATGATCCAAAACAACTCTGAAGGACATGTGATGAAAAATGCTATCCATCCACCAAGAAAGAACTCATGGTGTTTAAAGAGAGATTGAAGTATACTTTTTTTAACTTTATTTTTTCTGAGATCTTTTTTTGGGTTATATTTTTTATTCATAACAGACTAATATGAAAATGTTTTTCATGACTACACATTTATAATTAATATCAAATTGCTTCTCTTTTCAATGGGGAGACAGGAGTTATGATGGGAATAGGAGGAAGGGAGAGAATTGGCAACTCAAAGTTTTAAAAATGAATGTTAACATTATTTTCACATGTAACTAGGAGAAAATAAAATATTCAATAGATTTTTAAAGATCATATACTTAGACACTCTTCTCTATTCTCATAAATACATACATAAAAAGAGTTTATTTATATCTCTTCCTATATGAATCACATCCTATGGCACAATGAGTATATGTTATTGCTAAGCAATCATCAGTGGTTTTTTTTTTTTTTGAAAGATTATGACAAAGAGAAATTCTATTCAAAATAACTGTTGATATAATAAAATATTTGGGAATCTATCTACCAAAGGAAATTCAGGAATTATTTGAGCAAAATTACAAAAAAGTTTCCACACAAATAAAGTCAGACTTAAATAATTGGAAAAATATTAAGTGCTCTTGGATAGGCCGAGCGAATATAATAAAGATGACAATACTCCCTAAACTAATCTATTTATTTAGTGCTATACCAATCAGACTTCCAAGAAAATATTTTAATGATTTAGAAAAAATAACAACAAAATTCATATGGAACAATAAAAAGTCGAGAATCTCAAGGGAAGTAATGAAAAAAAAAATCAAATGAAGGTGGCCTAGCTGTACCTGATCTAAAATTATATTATAAAGCAGCAGTCACCAAAACCATTTGGTATTGGCTAAGAAATAGATTAGTTGATCAGTGGAAAAGGTTAGGTTCACAAGACAGAATAGTCAACTATAGCAATCTAGTGTTTGACAAACCCAAAGATTCTAACTTTTGGGATAAGATTTCATTATTTGATAAAAACTGCTGGGATAACTGGAAATTAGTATGGCAGAAATTAGGCAAGGACCCACACTTAACACCATATACCAAGATAAGATCAAAATGATCTAGGCATAAAGAACGAGATTATAAATAAATTAAAGGAACATATGATAGTTTATCTCTCAGACTTGTGGAGGAGAAACAAATTTGTGACCAAAGATGAACTAGAGACCATTACTGATCACAAAATAGAAAATTTTGATTATATCAAATTAAAAAGCCTTTGTACAAACAGAACGAATGCAAACAAGATTAGTAGGGAAGCAACAAACTGGGAAAACATCTTTACAATTAAAGGTTCTGATAAAGGCCTCATTTCCAAAATATATAGAGAACTGACTCAAATTTATAAAAAATCAAGCCATTCTCCAATTGATAAATGGTCAAAGGAATGAACAGACAATTTTCAGATGATGAAATTGAAACTATTACCACTCACATGAAAGAGTGTTCCAAATCACTATTGATCAGAGAAATGCAAATTGGGACAACTCTGAGATATCACTACACACCTGTCAGATTGGCTAAGATGACAGGAAAAAATAATGATGAATGTTGGAGGGGATGTGGAAAAACAGGGACACTGGTGCATTGTTGGTGGAGTTGTGAACGAATCCAGCCATTCTGGAGAGAAATCTGGAATTATGCCCAAAAAGTTGTCAAACTGTGCATACCCTTTGATCCAGCAGTGTTTCTATTGGGCTTATACCCCAAAGAGATACTAAAGAAGGGAAGGGGACCTGTATGTGCCAAAATGTTTGTGGCAGCCCTGTTTGTAGTGGCTAGAAATTGGAAAATGAATGGATGCCCATCAATTGGAGAACGGCTGGGTAAATTGTGGTATATGAATGTTATGGAATATTATTGTTCTGTAAGAAATGACCAACAGGATGAATACAGAGAGGCTTGGAGAGACCTACATGGACTGATGCTAAGTGAGATGAGCAGAACCAGGTGATCATTATACACTTCGACAACAATATTGTATGAGGATGTATTCTGATGGAAATGGATTTCTATGACAAAGAGACCTAACTGAGTTTCAATGGATAAATGATGGACAGAAACAGCTACACTCAAAGAAGGAACACTGGGAAACGAATGTGAACTATTTGCATTTTTGATTTTCTTCCCGAGTTATTTTTACCTTCTGAATCCAATTCTCCCTGTGCAACAGGAGAACTGTTTGGTTCTGCAAATATGTGTTATATCTAGGATATACTGCAATATATTTAACATATATAGGACTGCTTGCCATCTTGGGGGGGGTGGAGGGAGGGAGGGGAAAAAACGAAACATAAGCGAGTGCAAGGGATAATGTTGTAAAAAAAATCACCCTGGCATGGATTCTGTCAATACAAAGTTATTATTAAATAAAATAAAATTTAAAAAAAAAGAAAGATTATGGAGAATGGGAAAGCTGACACAAAATGAGAGGAGGGAAAATATTTTCCTGATTTTCCAAAACTGGAACATAATGTAGTCTATAAACTAAAATCCAGTTTGCCTAATTTTGATTTTTGTCAAATGTTAGAACATAATAACAAAATGAATTTCTTTATCACCTACCTAGATACAAATGATATGGCATGTTTTGTTTTGTTTTTTTTTTTTTCTTATTTCACATGACACACGGCTGTCAAAAAAGTCAGAATACAAAAAATTAACTTCACAAATGGGTCAGGATTGGAGTGGCTAAATTACAATTTGTCTTGGAAAGAATTTTGATTTTGAACAAAATCTAAATTGAATATGTTAATAGCATCATGTAGAAGCCAAGAATTGAATTACCCTCAGCAAGATTAAGAAAAAGAACACCACCAGAACTTTAAGATAATATTGCCATTGTAACCTACCCAATGAGATCACATCTGAAGCATTGTATTCCATTATAAATGAAGTTTTTAAAACAGCACTGATATGCTGGAGATTATCCAGAAGAAAACAACCAAAGTGGTAGAAAGGGGCTTTGATATCCTATTTGAGAATTTCTTCAAAGAACTGAAGACATTCAACTTGAAATGAACAAGGCTTGGAGAGGAGGCATAAGTAGCTGTCTTCAAATATCAAAAAAGCTGTTGCATAAATGAATAATGGTCCGATTTGCTCTGCTTAACTATACAGGGAAAAATTAGTAGTAGTGGATAGAAGTTGGATAACATTTAAGCTTAATGTAACTCCCTATGTATTGGTGTTATTGAAAAGGAGAGTGGTAGTAAGTTCTTACTCACTAGAGGTCTTCAAGAAAAAACTTGAAGGGAATGGATCCCATTTGTTCCTGTTCCAGTTCCTGTTCAGGTAGTATGTGAGATAATTCTGAGGTTCCTTTCAATTCTGGAGTTCTGGCATCTTGTAATCCTATCCACTTCTAGGGTCACAATTTAAGAACATTGACAAATTAAAGCATGTCCAGAGAATGACAAAGCTAATGAAGAAATTGGAAATTGTAACATATCCCCAAAACTATCAAAGGACTTGGAGATATTTTAGTCTAAAGAAAAGGAGACTTAGTATAACAAGGTCACTATTTTCAAAGATTTGAAAGACTGTCACATAGAAAAGTGATAATATTTATTCTGCTAATTCCTTGAGGACAGAATTGGGAACAATGAAAAGATGATATAGAGGCAAATGCTGGCAACTTCTAACAAGTAGAGCTTTCCTGAATGGAGAAACTGAGTACACTATTTCTAAGTCATAAAGGAGATTTTTGTTTTGTGGAGAAAGAGATAGCTATGAAGTTCTTTACAAATTGGAGGTTCTATGATTCTATTATTTTAAAATTTGTATTTAAAGTACCCATTTTACATTTCTCTATTTTTAGAATTACTTGAATGTTTTATCTATGTCATCTACATCCATTTATGAAAGTACTATAATCTGCAACCTTACAGTTGGATTTAGTTAAGCAGAAGGAGAGGGGGAACTTCAAGCTAAAGGCACAGAACAAGCAAAGTAATGTTGGCTAAAATAAACACAGTGAGGTACATGAGGATCCTGCGAAGGCAATTGTCAAGTGTCATTGAAATGCCCTAAAAATCCTTAGTGTCACCAAATTACCCATACATATTTTTAGCAACATGGTTTAACAAAATTAAAATTAAAAGCTGCTGGTTCTAGACTCAGGGAGCAAAGGCTTAAATCCTGCTTCTAATTCTTAACTACTTGTATGACTTTGGGTAAATGACTTACCCTCACTGGGAATTAGTTTTCTCATTTCTGAAATGACAGGTTTTGCCTCAAACTAAAAGTGAGAGGATTGATATGGATGATTTCTGAGGTTCTTTTCAGAGGATTTCTCTATCATCCCTACTTATACTCAGTTTCGAATAGAGTGCTTAGCATATGGTAGTTGATTAATAAATACTTGTTGTTTGAATGATTGATTTCCAAGGCATCAGAAACAACAGAACACTATGTCCTTCTTAGACTCTGTCTTATATATTTATGTCTAAATATGGTGAAATCATGTCATAAATCAATAATACATTGCATGTATTATTCTTGGATTGCTATATGTGGCCTTTGGTAGGCTGGTGAAACCTATAGACCCTTTCTTAGTTTTTAAATACACAGTTTAACAAAGGAAGCCAATTATTTTTAAATACAATAACAAAAACATTTTTTAAAAAACCTAACAATTTAATGAGCAGAGATTTAAGAATCCTTGCTGTAAGGCAAATATAATTTCAATCCCAACTCTTAAACTAACAATATAAGCCCAGGAATGAGGTAGCTCTAGAGTAAAGGACACTTGATAGAAAAATCTTTAAGGCCAGTATAAGAAGAACTCAAATCACCTCAGAATTTGTGGGAAGCTTTCCTTTTACAATTAAATTAGAAGTTGAGGATTTCATAATGAGATGCAAAAACTCCTTGCACACACACACACACACACAACACAACACAAGTTAAGAATCTGTACTATAGAGAGATCCTAGTTCATTACCTCCAAATTGCCTTTGTAGGTATTATTTATTGTTTATTATAGATATTAGTTTACTAAATCAAATTAATTGTCTCTGTATTGCAGATCATATTGTCTTTAATTTTCTTTCCTGTTATCTTTGAATTATGTGTTACAAATTGGACTCATTTCTCCCTTTCTAGAATATTTCTGTTGTTTAAATATTTTCCTAAGAAACCATCCGTCCAATGATCATTTTCAGCCTGCGACATGGGTAGTATGCATCTGCAGCCATAGAGGATGTTGAAGATTCCATAGCAACACCATCTGTCAGTTCACAGAATGTTTTCTCCAAGATTAAGATATGAGGTGTTTGTTATAATTAGCGAACTTGAATGTAGGAACTAGGAACTCAGATGATTTTCGCTGTGTTTCTATGTTGTTCCCTTCATCTGTATTCATAAATATTTTATATATACATATATGTGGCATTATTGATCTATGTATATGTATATTTCATGTCTTGTCTATATACAAAGAGAGAAAGGAGAAAGGAAAAAAGGAACGAAGGGTGAGGAAGAGAGGGGGAGAAGATCAGAAAGAGGAAAAAGAAAATGAGAGAGAAAAAGAGAGAAGAGGGGAGAAAAGAGGAGAAAATGAGAGCAGCAGAGAGGAAAGGAGAGGTATCATAGTAGTATAGAGGACAAGCTTTAAAGTTTATATATATATATGAAAAACTGGATCCAAATGCTGCATTTCATACACACTAGTTGTATAAATCAAAGTAATTAAGTGGTTCTAATACTATAACATATATATATCTAGGTTTCCATACTAGGAGTTCCCCAAACTAAATAATAAAAACAATCCACTGTGGTAAATTTGATTTTCCCATGTGTCATGCTTTTTGATTGATTAAATGATTTAGAATTAAAGGGCAATAGGCACACATTACACAATTGACTTTGGAAATATTAAACACACTGTGTTTGTCATTTGTAAATCTTAAAAAGCATTTAACTTGGTGGAACAAAATAGACTTTTAAAGGTTCTCCTTTGACAAGGAGTCATTCATGTATAATCTAAGACCATTCATGATTCTTGATGAATACAACTACAGAGACCATTCTCTTCATTGCTTTGTGATTATTAGCATTAAGTAAAACATAAAACTGGGAGTTATGTGCTCACCACAGGATATCATATACAGGGCCCAAATAAAAAGGATTCCCTGTAGATGCTGAGGTCTTCCAGATACCCCTCTCTAAGGATATTGTGATTTTATCACAACAAGTCCCACAATAGTACAGAGCCTCCCTCAGGAAGACCCATGATCATTTAAAAGAAATTAGCCTAACAATCCATCAGGAAAAAACTAAGTGGTTAATAATACCTATTCTCATTAATTATGCCTAAATTATGGCTTGCTTTTTAATTAACAATTTATTGTCTTAATAACTCAATGAACATATCTGGAATAGTGGCTCTAGATGAATAGTGCTTTGGACCAGAATTGAATAGAAGAAAGAACTCAGACTGCGTTGCATTAGGGAAAGTATAACTTGTTTTCTATAATTCTATAAGCTATTCTCTAGGAAGCAGGAAAGGAAAGCTTTTTGAAATGCATATTCTCCCATCAATGATATATGATAGTGAATCTCAGATCACCACAATTTGTGAAGAATAAAAATGGCTCTGGACTCAATGGGCACTGACGTGATACATGATGAACTATATATTAGTACTTATACACATGTGGATATCAGTGGGAATATATGTGATAGGAAAAGGAATGGGAGTAACAGTCATATATTAAGAGTAAGGGATCGCAAATAGAAATCGTTATGCTACACCAGTACCCATAAACTCTAAAAGTTCTTTGAGCAGTGTTGTCAAACTGGAATAGAAATAGGGATCACTAATTAGGGCATAAAGATCCCCACAGGCTTTGTATTGACTTAGTTTTTAAATTGTGATGTTATCTATGTTTTATTGTATTTTTATTATTTTGTTATTTCTCAATTGTATTTTGTTTTGGTTCAGCTGTTCTGTGAGTTCCATGCAACAAACACTATATTTAACACCATTAACCTACAGAAAGACCTCCAGCATGTTGCGTAGTCCACAAAGGATATCTAAAAAAAGAATGCATAAGAAGAGAGCATATGGGAGGAGTTGTGCTGCTAGATTTGGCCTGAAATGCCAGCATTATTCCACTTTCCACTGCTTATTTCTGTTGGGCTAGAATAAACTACCATATTTTACATAACAGTAAGAATTTAAACCTATATGACTATCACTTTATAGGATTCATTATTTTCATTAATGAGACCTGACTGTAATATGCTCTGCATCAGTGCATTAGCCAGGTTTGATCACGTCACAGATCTGTTGATATGTCAAAGTACTGAAGTATAATTAAAAGAAATTAAAGTCAATTTTATTTGAGATTTTATGATCCAAAACCATAAAATCTCAGATTTGGTCAGAGCTTCAAAAAGTCATCTTGATCAACCTGACATTTCACATTACTTATGTGCTTATAGCTTTTTTTTAAAGTAAATCAAAAAGTCTCTATATAAATTACCCCCCCATTACTAGTAGTGTTATTGTCCATACAGAATATATCTAATCCCTCTTTTCTATGACAAGATTTGAAAATTTTTAGTTTTCTAAATTTTCACTAAATTTAGTAGTTTCATTAAAACTGCTCTTTTCCAGATTAAGCATCACCAGTAACTTAAATTGGTCCGTTTATGAAAAGTTTCCTGTATATAACACCATTGCTGACTGCTGTGTGGAATCTATTTTGCTCATATCCTTCCTTATGTGTAATGCTTAGGACTTAAAAGAATGTATTTAATGAAGCTTGAAGAGATCATAGGATAACAACAATAGTCTCTCTTGCTAACTATGTTTTTACTGAAACCTAAGGACCAAACAACAAGAGAGCATTACTATTTTTGACTTCATTGTCAAATTTTTGACTCATATTGAACTTTCTGCCCACTAAAACCCTCAGATAGAGTTCATGCCAAATATTCTGTAAGACATGCTTTCACCATAAAGTAATAAGAAAGTCCCTGATCCATTGCAAAATCAAGGTTGGAAATCACCATGGCCCTCTCTCATCATCAGGTACTTTCAATATTTCTTAATTATTAGCATATGTAAGTCATAATTATATAGTTAGCCAATAATTTATATGTAATCTAATATGTATTAAACATGGTAAAAATATATGTTAAATCCAGTATAGGCTTACGTATTTATACAATTATCTTGCTGCAGAAGAAAAGTCAGATCAAAAAGTTTAAAAAAAAGTGAGAGAGAAAATAAAATTCAAGCAAACCACAACAAAAAGAGTGAAAATACTATGTTGTGATCCACACTTAGTTCCCACAGTCCTCTCTCTGGGTGTAGATGGTTCTCATCATCACAAGATCATTGGAACTGGTCTGAATCATCTTACTATTGAAGAGAGCCATGTCCATCAGAATTGATCATTGTATATAATCTTGTTGCTACCATGTACAATGATCTCCTGGTTCTGCTCATTTCACTTGGCATCAGTTCATGTAAGTCTCTCCAGGCCTCTCTCAAATCATCCTGCTGGCCATTTCTTACCGAACAATAATATTCCATAACATTCATATACCATAATTTACTCAACCATTCTCCAACTGATGTGCATCCACTTAGTTTCCAATTTCTTGCCTCTACAAAGAGGGCTTCTATAAATATTTTTGCACATGTGTGTCCCATTCCCTCTCTTTGGGATATAAGCCTAGTAGAAACACTGCTGGGTCAAAGGGTGTGCACAGTTTGAAAATTTTTGAGCATAGTTCCAAATTGTTCTCCAGAATGATTGGATCCATTCACAATTCCATCAACAATGTATCAGTGTCCCAGTTTTCTCATGGCCCCTCTAACATTTGTCATTATCTTTTCTTGTCATCTCACCTGACTAAATTCTTAAATCTCAACTTGGTCCTTTTTTTTTTCCCTACCCAATAATATATGAATATTGTTCCACTCACATTTCTGCTCTTCTCTATTGATAAAAAAACTGCAAATTACATTTGGTCATCAGCAGCATTTCACTTATCTGATCATCTTCTCCAGAGCATTCTTTCTCTGGATTTTTGTGACTCCCTCTTCTCTATGCCTTCTTTACTTGTTCCTGCTTAAGGTTTTTTTTGCTGGGGTATCATCCATATTTCATTCTCTACCTGGGCCCTCTTCTTTTATCAGCATCAGTGGGTCTAATAGCTATCTCTGTACAGAGGATTCCCAATCTCAGGCTTCTTCCTGAACTCCAGGCCCATTTCAATGCTTATGAAATATTTAAAACTAAGGCATTTCAAATACAATACATTCCCCAAAGAATGCATTGTCTTGCTCCCTCAAATCTTGCTGTTCTTCAAAACTTTTCCTAGTTGTGTAAAGGACATTAGTCACTGGGTTCTGCAACTTTGATATCATCAACCTTTCATTCTTTACTTTTTCTGATTCCATGTATCAAATCAGTTGCTAAATCTTGTAGATTCTGTCTCCAGTTTCTTAACCTGTGCTCACAAGGTCACTAGACTCTCACAATATTTCAATTGCACTATTACAATAACCTCCATGAGTCAATTCTCTCCCCTTTCCAAATCATCCTTTACATTTGCCAAAGTAATTTCTTTTTTTTTCCTGAGGCAATTGGGGTTAAGTGACTTGTCCAGGGTCACACAGCTGGGAAGTGTTAAGTGTCTGACACCAGATTTGAACTCAGGTGCTTCTGACTTTAGGGCTGGTGTTCTATCTACTTGCCAAAGTCATTTCTAAGTCATAACTCTGAACCATGTTATTCCTATGATCAAAAAAACTCAAGTGGCTCCCTAAACCCACTAAGATCAAATCTAGATTCCTTTATTTGACATTTAAAGCCCTCCACAACTTGCCTTCAGTCTACCTTTCTCTTCACACTTATCACCCCTCCAGGATAATTAGGCATTATTTCTGTGCATGCAAGGAAGTAATAGTTCCAGTCCAGAAAACTAGTTATTGACAAATGATATTTCATCTGTCACCTACATAGCTTTGCTATTCCATCCCATCTCCACCTTGTGGAATCCCTATTTTTTTCCCCAAATCCATTTTCAATCCTACCTCCTATATAAGAGCTATCCTATTGGAGGCAACTAGTAGTGCAGTGAGTTAGAGCACTGAGCCTTTGGAGCATGAAAGATCATAGTTCAAATCCAACCTTAGACATTTATTAGCTCTATGGCATTGGGTAAGCCACCTACTGTCTGCCTTAACTTATTTATATGTAAAATAGGAGACAATAATAGCATCTACCTCCAAAGGTTCTTGTAAAAATTAAATAAGAATTGTAAAACTCTTAGTATGGTACCTGGCACATAGTAGGTACATAATAAATATTTGGTTTTTCCTTCCTATCCTGAATCCCACCCCAATATTAGTACCCTCCACCCAAAATAGATATAGATATACACGCATTTGTGTGTGTATATATACATATATACACACCTATAAAATATTATACTATTAAATATTAGATAATATTAATATATTAAATAAGATAACTTGGGAAAGGTACTCTATACACACACACATTATATATGTGTGTGTAGTAATTACAAGATAACTTTGGGGGAAGTAATTAGGAGTATAACATGTACATATATAAATATATGTGTACATAGAAGTATGTCTAACATATATGTATATGTGTATCTATATATTTATATGCACATACATTGTCTCTCCAACAGAACTTGAGCTTCTTGAAGGTAACAGATATGTTATTTCATTTTTTTGTCTTTGCATCTATGGCACTTATCACTGTGTTTGACATCTAAGTAATTATTAAATACTTATTTATTTGTTTCAATTTGTTGAGAGGTATGAGGAAGGAGATAGAAAAGTCCTTAACCAGCAAAGTTAAGTCTGAAAGAGTTTGGGAAGTCCTTTCTCGATCTCATATTCTATGGTTCGACATCTCTGCCTAAGTATCTCTATGGAAAGAATATGCACATTCCAGGGAGGGGGAAATTCTATTTTTGGATAACAGGATTGATTACACTAACCCCAATTAGCTTCTTGGTGATTTTCACCTTTTGATTCCAGACCAACCTCCTAGAACATCTTGTAGAGGTAGGAAAGATTTCTAGAGGGGCAGAGATAGTGGCAGCAAAGATCAGGACTAGGAGACATTGTGACAGTAAATTAATTCATCTTTTCCTCTTCCATATCCCATTTTCTTTACTTCTTTTTCTATTTAAGTCAGAAGAATAAAACATTAACAGTAGAATTTCAGGCAAAATTCTATACTATAAAAGAGATATTGGAAGGAAGTAGGAGAAAGAAAAGAAAGGATAGTAGCCAGCCCTGTGAAATAATCAGAAGTTCAGACATTTGTTCCATTTACTTGTAAGGTTGATCCTGGTGTAGATGGCTAGTTTATTGGTTAGAATGAAAGTAGTACTGTGTAAGTTATTACATCACCAAAGAGTAGCATTTAATATATTTGAAAAAGTAGGAAATAAAAGGAAAAGACCAGGCCTTACCAACTGATATAGAAGTCGTGGAATAATACTGTGATATTTAAAATTTGATGACAAAGGGATGAGCCTACCAGTACACAGAGCTCTGTTTAGAAAAGTAGTGGTCAGAAACCTAGATTTGGAGTAAAGAAGAGCTAGGTTTAAGCACTGTTTTTTGATATTTGCTAGTTGTATAACCATGGGCAAATTACTTAACCTTTATGTGCCTCCATGTCCATCTGTAGAAGGGGGGTTACAATATTCCTTTCAGGGTTGTGGTAGGGTACAAATTCTAAAATGCAGGTAAAGTCTTCTAAAAGCTTTAAAATCCTATATAATTTTAAAATAATTATGTAGGGTTGAGTCACCGGAATTTTTTCAGGCCACATTTACCAAGTATCCTATACATGCAAAATATTAAAGTGATTTCTAAAAGCATCCATGAATCTGGTCTGGCTTTTAACCTGACTGCAATATGTACCTATCTATATCAGGGACTTTAACCTTGCAAATATTCATTAAAAAGATTTTTGTTCCTTTTTTCTGAATATATCAAGATTGTTTTTTTTTCTTATGAGAATCTGTGATATTGGTTTCTCTCTATTATTAGCTCAACATCCTGGAGGGTAAAGTCGTGAATCTTTCTATTAACGTTTGCTCTACTCACTACCCCTCCTTCCCTCCCAACTCCCCCACACACAAAAAAAGAAAGAAATACTATTTCCCAGGGCTACACCCATATGTGACTGATATTATAGGAGGGACTACAGCACATAGGATAGATTTCCTGTGATAGACTTCTGAGAAGATATGAACAGTAATGGAACAAGATGAAAAATCACCAATGGTTTAGAATCTGCATCCTTGGAGAAACCATCCAAATCAATGAGATCACAAATCACATTTGACTACTGGAGAGAATGACTGTCCAAAAGAGCCTCTGGTGCAAACTAAGGGCAGAGGTTAAAGTTGTAAATGTCCATTGCCATAGTGACAGAGTTATAATTCCTGCAGAGTGCTCAACGCCTTTTATTTTCTTTTTTAGTTCTATCAATTTTGTCTTGTGGTCTGTGATTTTCTTCAAATTACAAAACAATTAAACAAAGAATTTGGCAAAGAAATGGAGCCAGATGTAGCTGTTTCCTCTTGGATTTCTTAATGGAAGCAAACATACTGTAATTTAATTTCTCCTGCCCCTCCTTCCCCCAAATTCTCAGTTATTGAGCAGCTGAAGAGCTAGCTGCTTTGGAGGAGGAAAAGCCCTATTCTCCCTGAGATGTCATAAAATCCAAATACTGGCTCATCAGCCATTTGAAAAAAGAAAGCCAGGGAAGAACCATGTCAAATGTCCAGGAGGAATTTAGTAATATACCTGGAAAAACAATGATGTTTCATTCCTTAGTATTTGTGATATAAAATAGATTTCTTCACAATCATAGCCTTTAATGTAGCATTGAATAAATATGATTTTATTTTAGCCATTATGAAGAAATTCCATTGGATGTAACAAAGCTGAAAGCCTTTTTTTTTTAAATAGTAGAAACAAGGCTTTCATTTTAGGCAAAGGAATCTGATATCCAATGCCTTTATCAAGTAAATTTTGACCATTTCTTGAAATCTGAAATCTGCTACCTAGATATCCTCTCTTACTCTTTTCTTCTTTCCCCTTCTTTCTCTTATATTCTTCCCTCACTTCTCTTATTCTTTCTGATTTCTTACTTTGATTCTTCTGACTAAAAACATTAACTAGGTACATTTCTTATATTGTAAGAATTTAAAATACAAGACTTCATTCATATGAAAAGAAAGAAAATCATTCTTAATTGAGAAGCAATGAATTAAATAATATTTTAGAGAAATTCACCTTAATTTCAAGTATATTCAAGATAGCATTAATTAGTTTGCCAGACAGAGGACCTACTTTATTGAATGAATTATGACTCTCTCAAAGAAAGGAGTTATTAATTTCCCTCATCAAACAAAAATCATTAAGACAATTTTATATCAATTAAAATGTTAATTTCAGTTCTAAGTTTTGCAAAGTGTGTTTTCAATGTGACATTTGTCACATTGTACACTCCATAAACAAAAACCAATGAAACTCTTGTGGAAGGTTGGTCTTTCTCTATTTCAGATTTTAAGAGCTTAACTTTAGAAAAGAAAAAAATGAAACTTTGAAAAAATAACTATTTAATATGTCTTTGTCTGTTCTTCTAACTCATCAAAACAAAGTCAACAATTCAATTAGTTTAGAAAAATCACCGTGATACAGTGAAAAATATTCTGACTTTGGAGTCAGAGAAAAGGGGCCAAGTTTGAGATCTGCCAATGAATACTTAGGAAACTTTGGGTAAATCACCTAAATTCTCTAGTTCTCTTAACTTCTCCTTAGTTATAAAAAAAGAAAGTTACACCAAAATAGTAAAAGTTGATCTTCAATACACGATGCTATAATTGCAAAGCTAATAAGCTGCTTTTTATAGAGACTGAAATCTATATGATATCTCTGCATACCCTAAACACTATAGTGAAATAAGAACTATTTATAATTAATATATTCTTTGCCTGTATTATACTGGATTTTGTTAAAGTCCTTGATTGTTGTTTGTCCTTTGTTCTTGAAGAAGACCATGATATCAGGGAAATGATGCTATGACATACAAGGGAATTAGTTCCTCTGAAGGCAGAGCACTCTTTAACTAGCACTATATATGTGTGTGTGTGTGTGTGTGTGTGTGTGTGTGTGTGTGTATACATACACATATATATGTATATACACACATCTTACTCTATTTTTTATAACTTGTCTGATAAAAAACATAATAATTTCCTTTTCCCTTCCTTTTTCTCTCTTTTCTTTTTTCCTACTTTCCCTCTGTCCACATAGGATAAAGTCCTTGATTATGAAGGAGTAGAAAGACTTATGGCCCAAGAATTTGGAGAATTGTATTCTTCTCTTGATCATTTGCCCTAATTATCTCTCTGACCTTTGGTAAATTGCTTAAATTCAATTTCTCAAATTCTACATTTATAAAATGAAGCCATTGGAATAGCTTTGTAAAGACCTTTTCAGCTTTACCATTCTGTGGGCCTATGACCTTGTACTTTTAAGTAGCTTAACTTTCCCGAAGGGAATTTCTCCTATGCTATTAATTTGATTAGCAAATCATTATTTTGCTTATAATGCAGTGATAAACTCAAACTTAGTTCTAAAGGAAGCATTAAAAATTCAGGACTAATCATATATGAATGAAATAGTCTTACAATAAGTCCTGCTCCCTTTCATCCCAGTTATCCAAAATTTGAAAAAAAGGATGAATGGTAAAGGAAAGAAGGTCATATGGAGCCAAAGGAGTCTCCCGACTCTGTTGGTGGTATTCATATTCCCTGGATCATAGAGCTGAAATGAATCCCTTTCTATTCTAGCACTTTGATGAGATCTTCACCTAAAGATCCTTCCTGAATTCTTCTAAAAATTTTGGTCTTTAAACAATTAAACTTAGTTCCTTAGATGCATTGTTAAAGGAAGCATAGTTGTTCCTGGATTGAGGATATATATAAATAAGCTATTGTCTAAACATAAATAGGTAATTGCATTTTAGTTTCTAGGTAAAAAGGAGAAAAGACATCATGATTTTCAAATATGTGATCAGATAAATCATTTAAAATATTATATATATTTCCAGAATCAGCTTGTTAGACAAATAAATTGAGTTTCAAAAGTACAAAAATATCTTCCTTTCTGGAAGGAAGAGGGAGATGAAGGCTGCCAAGAACACTTGATTTTTTTCCATCTGACAGGCAGCTCTGATGGCCTATTGAAACCATGTCTGCCTGTTGTTTTCCTATTTTAACTCATAAATATTAAGTATTTTCCCCTGCGGTTTCAGTTCAATTTTTTTACATGCAATTTCTACTAAATGAAGCTAATCATTGTGTTTGCACAATAACTCACTTGTTGGGTTGTATTTAGGTTTCATGAAAATTTTAGTTTTCCCTGTAGGTAATAGACTTGTTAAAATATTAAACTTGGAGAAATGGGACTTGACAGTTCTTCAAAGAAGGCATGAACTTAATTATATCTGATCATCTTTGCCATTTCAAGATAAAAATTCTCCTAGTCCTATATTATTCTCTTTCAACTGAAGTATTTTGAAAACTGTCTTCCTGGAACAGAAATATGTCTATTGACCATATGACATTTATCAAAGTATTGAAAGTGCTAATTTTTCTCGTATTTAATTCAAACTGTTTTTTAAATACTACATTATCCCAAATATATATGTGCTTCATAACCAATAGAAATTCTAGTATACTTCTACCAGAATGAAACTATTTATAATACATTTTTATTTAATGTAGTAGATTTTTCTTGTTATTCAGTCATGTTTAACTCTTCATGTTCTCATTTGAGGTTTTCTTGGTAAGATACTGGAGTGGTTTGCCATTTTCTTCTCCAACTCATTTTATAGATGAGGAAACTGAAGCAAATGGATGCAATGACTTGCCCAAGGTCACATAGCTAGTAAATATCTGAGGCTGGATTTGAACTCATGAAAATAAATCTTCCTGATTCCAAGCCTAATGCTCTGCCCATTTTGCCTCAATGCCTTGTTTGCTATTTTACTAACATGTCAATTCAAAAAGTATTTAAGTGTCTACTATATGCCAATACTCAAGGGTGGTTAACAAAGGGGTTGTGGAAGGTCCTCTTCTATGATACTAGGTACAATGGAGTCATCTGAATAAAACTAAAGATATAGCTATGTTATTATTACTGGGAAAAATATGAGATGACCTTGGCTGATTTTAATGATGAAAACAAAGTAAATAAAACAGTTAACATTGTAGAATACCAACTATTTGATGTGGTTATGAATATCCCCAGGGAATTTAGGAAGAGTGCCAGGAGAATGATCTGGAATTAATAATAGCTATTTTAGTAACAACCATCATTTATCTAGCATCTTGAGGTTTGCAATGTACTTTTCAAATACTATCTCAAATCTATACTATCTCAAATACTATATTTCATTCTTGCAAAAACGGAGGGGTCAGGTGCTACTGATATACCTATTTAAGAGATGAGGAGTAAGTAGAATAGAAAAGTCAAATGGCTTGACACATAGCTAGTAGGTGTCTGAGGCTGGATTTGAATTCAGCTCTTCCAGACTCCAGATTCAGCACTCTAATCAATGCAAAACCTGGTTGCCTATAGGTTGTATTCTTAGAAAGAACCAAAGAAGAGTGAAAAGCCTTAAGAACATGCTTCTTGCTTTCCCCCTTTGAGTTTCTAAATATGAAATGCTAACTCAGATTTTTAAAGGGAAGGGCAAAACTTTCATAAAAATTCTAATGCCAAGGAGAAAATGGCCTCAATTTATCAATATTACTATCAATGTACATATGTTCTTGAGCAAGCAATATCAATCCTTTACATTCCCCAGAGGAAACATAGCCCTTGCACTTACAAAATTTTAAGAAGCAAATATAGCCTTATACATAAAATAAAAGGGGCTACAAAAACTAAATACCAGAAACTATGAAATGAATCACAGCCATCACAGACTAATAGGCCCTACTACAGAAACTCACCAGGAGGACAGTCTATTTGAACTCTATTTGCACTCATGGGAAGTTCTGCTAATATATCCCTTGCTCTCATCTGTATTCCCTCTATGCTAAAGTAGGCAGCAAGGTAGTATAATAGATAAACTTCCAGGTCCATGAGGCAGAAAGACCTAAATACCAATCTAGCTTCAGATACTTATTAGCTATTATGTGACCCTGGGAAAATTGTTTAAGCTCCGCCTGCCTCCATTTCTTCCTCATCTATAAAACAGGGATGATAACAATACTCAGGATTGTTATGAGGATCAGATAATAGAATTAATTGTAAACAACTTATTATATAGTATATATGCAATATATTGTATACTATATATACTAATACAATAATTATCATTATTGTTATTGTTGTTATTATTATTTACACAAGGGCAGGCTGGATCTTTAGAATAGAAGAGAATTGATTCATTTTGGGAATCCAACCTTCACCTAAGTATTATTAAAAGATAGACTAGGAAGAAACCTTAATGATTATCTGATCCAACTCTCTTTTTTACATTTGAGGAAACTAAGACTCACAGAGGACAAATGACTTACTCAAGATTAGCTAATAAATGCCAGAGTTCTCAATTCAATTTCTTTCTACTGTACCATATTATATTAGTGTTATTTGATACACATTCTGACAGCTATACTAACTATAAGTAGGTCAATCTGAATAGGTTACAAGATATAATTTTCTTTTGTTATTATTGATTAATAGAAGTAAGCCAAAAACCATGATATAAATTTGCGGGGATATGGCCCTATTGCCCTTTAAATTTAATCAGCTCATTTTGTTGCTTTCTTTGAAATCTCTTCTATTCAAACCAATGGAAGGTAAATATTAAGCTAATTAAAATAGGGAAAGGAATTCTGTCTGTTTCAGAAAGTTTTATACTTCTTTTTTAAAAGAATCATTGCTTCTTAGTTGATTTCCATATTCCTTATTTCTTCTCATATTTTTAAAGAAAAGTTTTTATTATTTTTTAAAACAGGGTAGCTAAGAACTGTAACATATTATCAATTTCTGTTACTGATGCTAAAAATCCAATAATTAAAATGTCTCAGAGGTATTGTGGCAACATACAAAGAGCACCAGGTTGGTAATCAGACGACTTGGATCTTAGTCTACCCTTCCCTATTAATGCATCATTTTACATCAAATAAACAATTTAGCTTCTCTACTCCTTAACTGCTTCAAAGAAATTGAAATCTAAAATGAGATTAGATGAGTTGATCTCTAAGATCTCTGCTAGTTTGAACAATGTTGCAAAGAAAAATAACTTAGTCTTGGGTTCAAAAATCTTGGTTTTGTGACTCAGATCTACAACTGGCCCAGTTTGTACCTCAGATTTTTCATCCCATGAATGAGAGATTTGGACACTACAATCCCTTCCAGCTGTCTTAAAATGTTACTTCACTGGAGTATGATTCATTTTTCTCATATTAAAAATGAAAATTATAATATCTCTGCTACTTAACTTATAGAATCCTTATAAAAGTCAAATAAAAATAATATTTATACAAAATCCTTTGTAATCTTGGACAAAATTATTTAGAAGTTATCCTCTCTAGTAAGAATCTATTCCTCTTAGTCTCAGTAGATAATAGATATAGGCCAGGAAGATACCTGAGAGGTTATCTAGTCCAGCTCCTTAATTCTGTAGATGAGGTAAGTCAGGCTGAGAATAGTTAAGTGACTTGTTTAGTGTCAAATATTAATAAGTGCCTATGACAAAGTCCAGGCTCTTGATCTTTCTGACTTTTGTACATTGCTCTAACGGACCCCATATTTCTTTTGTTCTCATTCTCAGTAAACATTTGCCCAATCTGGGTCATTTCCCAAGACCCTAAATGATGACTATTGATGGAATAAGTAGAATGGATTGCTTTAAAAGTTTCCCCATCCCGAGAAGTATCCAAGCAGAAATTGAATAAATACTATTTCCATGAAGGCAAGGACAATTTCAATTGCTTTTTCATTGGTTTTTAAAATACTAAAGCTGTCTTGAATATTGCTTTTCCTATACTTCGTATATAATAATCATTTGTTTAATAAAGGAATAGTGCAAATAGATTTTTTCCCTCTGGTATACAGTGAAACTAAGTGACCCCTAAAGACCCCTCCTACTTGATTATTTATTTATTTATTGTAAGGCCCAGAGTCACACAATTAGGAAGTGTTAAGTGTCCTACTGACTTCAGGGCTGATACTCTATCCTCTGTGACATCTAGCTGCCAGCCCCCCACACTTGTTTAACATTTAAAAAGATTCAGAGAAACCACCTCCTACTAATGGATTGAGTAAACCATACCTTTCCCAGGTAAGGTTAATCTTTATAGAAAAACTAGGAATAGTGGGAATTTCAAGCACTCTGACAGATTGGTTATTTTAACATCCCTGTGAATGAGAAGGCTGAAGTCAGCAATCCTCAAAAAACATTGCATATATAGCCACTAGTTCCTGTGCAAAGCACTCTACTCAGAAATACGGAAATAGCTAAAAATAAATGGAAGATATAATCTAGGACTTCAAGAGACTTGCAATCTCGCTTGACAGGTAAAATAAGTCCCACTCTGGGACGGTGATAAAATGGAACTCCACCATCACCTGATAGCAGGTTCAATTTTCTTGTTGGTGAGAGTTTTTTGTTGTTGTTGTTGTTTTATTTGGGGCAGGTTTTTTTTTTCATTTTTCAAACAGAGTTGTTTATTGAAAGCCAAAGGCTACTGCCAACCATCTTTCTCTACTAAGCCAGCTGCATTTTACCTGAAAGCAGTCAGCTGGAGAAATTAAAAGAGCATATGGTGGGCACTGTGGTACTGTTGTTTTTAAGCTCTGCATTAGTGATTCAGATCACAGATTGCATTCCTCCTCTGAGAAGTTCCCATTATCAAGCAAGAATTTCTCCCTCTAAGAAATGATTTTTGGTTACCAAAATTCCATGTTCCTCTTTTCTTCAAGAACAAAAACCTGGAACAAAAGAATCTCAGTAAAGAGGCAAAGAAAAAAATGTGAACAAACAACTCAGAAAAATGTAGATGGGGAAGGAGCATTGTGTGGGGGAAATTATTGACAAAGTCCTGGTTTGAAGAACAAAAATTAGAGGGGGCTGTAGCTTATGGAGGGAAAACAAATCCTTCAAGAATTGTGTGGGTTCTCAATGTGTTTAAGGTCATCAGTAAAACAGAATAGTAGGAACTAAAACCGGCTTCAGTACATTCCTTTCCTCCAACTTTCTAGGGGGTTTCTGACCTTTGTCATGAAAGGCATCTGTTTATTTGAACCTCTTTGAATGGTGGTCATATAAGAAAGGAGATAGGTTGGGCTTAAAGGTTCTTCCAGTGTTTGTAATTGAAAGGGACCTTGGGGGTCAATTAGTATAACCATTTCATTTTGCTGATGAGGCAACTAAAGCTCAGAGGTATTAAATTAAGTGGTCAAAGACACCTAGGTTTCAAGGAGCAAAACAGAAATTTGAACTGAGGACTTCATATTCAAAATCTAGTGCTCTTTTCACTTCAGAACAAATATTCAAAAGTCCTTGCTTCTTCTCTTCCTCATCCTGCACAAGTCTACAAGTGGGAGAAAATGCCTCTATTGTACAAATATCCATGCAGGGATTCATTTATAAAAATGACATTAATATCATATTAATAATCCATGCAACTCTATGAGATGACCCTTACTTATGTGATCTCTGCTAATGACGTGTAATCATTGCATAGTAATCTTATCTCCTCAAAAAGATTTTGAGAGTAGTAACTATGTCATTTACTGCACAATATTTTAAGATTGATTGAGTTCTATACCTTGATTTTTACATCAATAAAATAGACATAATAATATCTGTTTTTTCCCCATATCTACAAAATAGCTAAGCTCCCAGGACAGAATTCAACTTTTTTCTTTTCTTTTCTTTTTTTTTTTTTGGGGGGGGGGGGGGGGAAGGGAAGTTAATTCATAAGAGAGTTGAGGAAGCAATTCCAAACAGGGCATCTCACCTATTAAATCCACATTTGTTTACTAAAGTCTTCTATTGTAAAAATATTGAGTTTCTGTGATTTGCACTATACTGGTTAAGACTGTAGAGTTGGGGGAGGGGAGGAAGAGTGGGATGGAATCTATCTAATGTCCAGTCTTCTGGGAGATAGAAACATCACTAGGCTCGACCTGAAAGCTACTAGGCTAGTAAGCTTTATGTATGTTTGGACAGCAGTTTTAACATCTAATCTGAATGCTGAAAAAAGAAGAAATTGGAAGATAAAATCTGTTTTTTTTTATATACAAACTTACCTTTTGTAAAACATCACATTAGCACATGCCATATGCTAATGAATAAACACCATAGGGCGAAAAGGAAGAAAGAGCAAAAGAAGCCCTAGTGCCAGCTCTGTTACTGTGTGACCTTGAGTAATTCATTGTATCTATGTTTCCCAATCTGTTAAGTGAGAATCCTCATACTTGTCCTTCACAACAAGGGTATCTAAAGATCAAATGAGATAACAGAAATATGAACATACTTTTAAGTAGCATAAAAACCATTTTAAACATCAACAAACACCTGTTTTGGGTACTAAAAGAGATGCAAAGATAAATGAAGCCCAGTCCCTGCCTTTAAGGAGCTTAGAATTAGGAAGAATGATAAGGCACAAAAATAGGTCAATAAAAAACAAATTAGCAAATGATAATGATAGCAAGATATGAGGCACTAAAGATCAGATAAAAAAATTTCACTACCAGCTGTGAAAATAAGAATAAGTTTATGGAGGAGGCAAGAAGATCTCATTTTTTACATTTTAGAATGAAGTAGGATTGGGTAGAATCATTTAACACAATAGCTATATTCATGTTAATCTAAATTTAAGGTTGAAGAAATCATTTTATATATATTCATTATTTCAGAATAGTCTAGTAAATCTCTCTCTTGATAAAGGAAAATATCCTTGGGCAAAATAATAATCTATTTCTCTGTGTGTGTGGGTGGGGGTGTATAAGGGGATGGGGAGAGCAAGATAAACTTGTAACTTCATTAAACACATTAAAACTCCATGGAGAAAGAGAGTGAAGTAGAGTGGAGAAGATAGAGACCATCCAGAATTCAGAAAATTTGGGTCCAAGAACTGCCTCTAATTCATATTACTTTACTGGTTCTATGACCCTGCCAAAGTATGCAAGTTTATGTGTGTGCATATGAATGTATACAGCTTATATATAACTGCACACATATGCAGATAGATAGATAGATAGATAGATAGATAGATAGATAGATAGATAGATAGATAGATAGAGGCAACTAAGTGGATATAGTGGATAGAGTGCTGAGCCTGAAGTCAGGAAGACTCGTTTTCCTGAGTTTAAATCTGTCTTCAAACACTTATTAGCACTGTCAATCTGAGCACCCCTATTTGCCTTAGTTGGCTCATCTATAAAATGAGCTGGAGAAGGAAATGGCAAACCATTCTAGTTTCTTTGCCCAGAAAATTCCAAATGGGATCAAAAAGAGTTAGACATAACAAAATATATAGATAGACCAAACATTATCAGTTCTCATTATTGATTGACATCTTCTCTAAGTACTATTTTGTTTAATTTCTTTTAATGCATATATCTATATGGATATTTGTGAACATATGTATTTTAATGGAATATGACTATATTCTAACAGTATGCATTAAGGACATATGATTCTGTCAGTATGGGAAAATCTTTCCACACTACCCCTCCATAATTAGCATCTTTCAGTTTTACAGAGCTTACTGAGATCCATAGGTACTATGTATGTTCACAGTACTAGTAAGTGTTAAGAGTGGAACTTAAAGGAAGGTATTTATGAAATTGAGTCAAGTTGAACTGAGTTCAGAACTCTAAGTAACACATCCACTAAGTCTTGATAACTTTCTCTTTCTCTTTTCTCCATAACAACCTCTTGAAAATGAAATTTAAATTTGACATATTATCTCCATTATACTTCAGTGAATATATGGTCTAATGAATGTGGGTACATCTGTCAACAATTCTGTTCACAATGTATCTATATCTTCTTATTTTGTAAAACTCTTGTCTATGTCCTTTCATAAATTTGTTGTTAAAACAGGGCTCTTAAACCTCTTGAAATGTTATAGATACCAATGGAACATCCATGCTATCTATCATTTATCTCTTCTGTTGCTACCTGACATGCCTGATCCATCTCCTTTTTAATTTATTCCTTTATTTTATTTCCTTCCTTTGTTTTTCCTTTTCCTTTTCCATTTTTTTTCACATGAGGAAACTGAGGCCCTGAGATATGTAATTTGCTTGTGGTTACATAGTTAATGTAAGTTGAATAATGGATTGAAATCTGGGACTTTTCTGATTTCAAATCATTTTTCTTCCTCCATTCTTTCTTTCCTTCTTCCCTTACTTTATTCCTTCCTCCCTCCCTTCTTCCCTTCTTTTGTCTTTCCCTCCCTCTTTCATCCCTCACTCTGTTTCTTCCTCCCTTTTTTTTTCTTTTCCTCTGTCCTTTATTTCTTTGAAATGTGATGGATTTGAATCAAGAGATCCCTTGAGTCTCACTTCTGCTTTTTCTTACCTGTGTGATCTTCATCTCTCTGGGTCTCAGTTTCTTCATTTGTAAAATGAGTTACTTGAGCTTGATGGCCTTTGAAGTCTCTTCCAGGTCTAGAGCTCAGATGCCTTGATCCTCACAATTTTTCACTGAAAACAAACTTCTATTTCCTCACAGTCATTCAGTCTATATTTCAAAGAACCGAAATAGCGTTCTGAGATAATTCCCCCCTTCTCTTTCCCTTCTTTCTCCCCACATCTTCCTTTCATTCATTCCTTCAACAAGCTAGAATTAGGTACTAGTATGAGATGCTATATCAGGTGCTGGCAATACAAAGCACAAAGACAAAAACAAATCAGCTGCAATACATACAATAACTGAAATAATGTAAACGTAAAGAACAATGATATATCAAAACACCAAAAGTAAATATAACAAAATTATAAAGATCAAATTGCACCTGAATGAAGAGATGAGAACACATTCTCACACAACCCCTTTGTGTAAGCAAAAGATTTATCAAAAGAAAGGTGAAAATACTATGTTATGATCCACATTCAGTCCCCATAACCTCTTTCTGGATGCAGATGGCTCTATCACAAGTGCATTAGAATTGGCCTAAATCACTTCATTGTTGAAAAGAGCCACATCCAGCAGAATCCATCATTGCATAATCTTTGTTGTTGTTTTATACAATGTTCTCTTGGTTCTACTTCATTAGCATCAGTTCATATAAGTCTCACTAGGCCTTTCTGAAATCGTCTTGCTGGTCATTTTTTTATAGAACAATAATTGAATGATTAGTCTTACTGTGATTTCAGAAGACATTTTGAGTCATTGGACAGTTCTCTTCTTTAGTAGATGACTGAGGCCTCCTGGAAGAATTCTAATGAATTTGTTTAAGATTATTATTCACATTTCAAGAAACTGTTTTTTTTTTTTTTTTCCAACCATACAACTTTACTCTCTTTGCTTATGGAACTATCTTTATTAACAAAAGGAATTCTTTGAAAATGAAGCAGTTTCTAACAAATGAAAACACACACTCACATATACACACGTTTGCACGCATCTTTCCTCTTGCTTTATTACACTACTATTACTAATGCCTAGAATACACAAAGCTAAGATTCTATAATCCAACCCACATTGCTCTCTCCCATCTCTGCATTTCTCTTCATTTAGCCTGAAACCAGTCTATTGGCAGCCTCATAGTATCCAAAAATAAGTGAAGATGTTCTCTCTTTGGTAGAAAAAGCTGCCTTCAATCCTCTACACTTTATTCTATAGAAGACACTAAAGACCTTTTGTTCAGACCCGTTTACTCTTTATTTCTATAATTCTAATGGATTTGTTTTCCAGGTCTTAGTGGGAAAGAAAGAACAAATTAGAATAGGAAGGTATATGAACTCAATAAAAGAGACACAAGAAATATAAAAACACAGTAGCAAAAGGAAACAATTTAAGATAGGGTCAATTTATCATAGTCCTATATATCTCAGTAGCCTCTAGAAACATCACTCTCTTATTATTAAAGCAGTCTGGCATAATAGATAAATAGAAGACCAATTTAATGTCTTACCTTTAACACGTGCTATCTATGTGACCTGGGCAACTTACCTAACTATTGAATGACTGTAAATTTCAGAATAATTGCCCATCTGCATTGGAGGAGAGGAATTTGCTCACCAGGAATTCCTTATACTAATGAATCACAAGTTTAGAGTCTTTCCCTTCCCCAAAAAAATACATATCATTCATTATAAGTCTTCTCGATGATGATCCTCAATCAATAGAAAGAAATCTATTTTTAAACTCCTTGGCAAAGAAGAAAACAACATAAATATTTTGAAATTTTGAAAAATTTCAGAGTTAAGGATGGAGTTTGAACCTATGATTTCATCAGTATTAAGAATTTCTGGGAAAGAAAACTTTATCAGTACAGGTCAGTTCTTTCTGGATAACTTGTTTTCTTAGAGAGCTGTTTAGAACATTGTGTTTAGTAATTTGCCTAATATCATGCTGCCAGCTAATTATCAGAGGTTGTATTTGAACTCAAGATCAGCTCTGTACCAGTCACAAAGAAATTATTAACATTTTAAAATTTGGTCCTTAAAAGGACAATTTTCTGTTACATGGTAAATTCAAGAAAATATACTACTTCATTTCCAAACAATCTCATAAAAATGGAATGCTATAAAATATTGTCTCTGTTTCTCTCCTCTGCCCCCTTATTCCAGGTCTCTGAAGATACTGGAACAATTGTTTGCAGGGTTCCCTCCATTCAGGAAAATGCAGCTGCAGCAAAGTTAGTGTTGAATCAAAGTATGTGCCAGCAGAGGCTGCTTGCTTTCTCTTCTAACAGTATAGCTTTGCCTAAGGGGAGGCATCTGTGAGGGTTTGCCTTCAGATGTTTGCCTACAGGTAGGTTATTGAAAGTCAACTAGCATCAGAGCAATTTCTCCAGCGGCAGAAATTAACCTTCCCTAGCCCTAAAGGCACAGACAGATGATGACACTAAATGTTTCCTGATCAGAACACTGGGGGGAAAAGTTGGAGGGAGTAGGGATAGAGGTGGAGATGCAAGCTAGTGATACAGCTTCCTACATGAAGTGGGAAAGAAACTGTCTGAGACAAAGATGGGAATTGCCTTTCCTCCAGTTGTTACAATACTGCAAAGATACTGAAATCCATTTTGCTTGGTTTTTGTTTCACTAGATCAGTCTCTGAAGACAGAGCCAGACTGTGAAACGAAAAGTACATTTACCGAGCTGCAGTGGGTGGCTTTGCGTATCCATCATTTGTGCAAAGCTTTCTTCCTAGCGGACAAATCTATTGTTCAAATTGGAAACATAAACTCGCTTCGTAGCAAGATGATTTATTCATATTATTCCTTCGTCTCTAAGATGAGGACTTGGTGGAACAAACTAATGAGTTGAAGTACAAAATATATGAGAACATTAGAGTAATGTGGGCTAAACATCACAGGCTGCATTGTGTATTATTAGCCCTTTATTAAGGTGATGATGCTGTATTGATTCTATTTTCCTGGGTCTCAAAGCATTAGAACAATTAATGTCATACTATGTTATTGAGAAATAGTAATAAAAAGGAAAGGGTGTTTTTTTGTATTTTATCTCCTGATATAAATATTGAGCAAAGCAGTTATGAGCTTCCCATCTAGACATAATTCCTCTTCTGTAAGAGAGAAGAACTTCCAGAGCCCTGTGAATTATATTCAAGGCATGTGTTTGGCATTTGAAAACATCAGACTTTAAAAGAAGAGTGTATAGTGGCAGAGTTAGAAATACAAAAACATTGCAGAAACATAGTCAAACATGAAAGAGACTTGAGAACCCAGAAAATGTTAAAGTAGAATGGGGCTTAGATTGCAGAATGGGAGGACTGGAAATATAGAATGCAGACATGGAAGGCAATCTTAAAAAGTGTCAAAATTAGAAGGAGACTTCTACATAGAATGTCAGATCTGGGAGAGACCAAAAATGTAAAATGCAGAGCTAGAAGGGCTCTTGGAACACAGAATGATAGAGAGGGAGAGATTTTAGAACTTATAATTTCAGACCTACTCTAGAAGGGAACTTACAACAGTGATTATTAACCTTTTCCAGTAAAAAGATGCCTTTTTAACATTTTAAAAAAATTATTAATTAAAAAAAAGTTAATTTTTTTTAAAAAGTCAAACATTAAAAAAGTGATTATCAACCTTTTCTAGAAGGAAGATCCCTTTTTTAACATTTTAAAAAATTCTATATGATCATAGTTATACCATGAGTATGTGCTAATTGAGAAAATATATGATGACAAAAAACTTCTATAAATGTGGTACATTAATAAATGAATTTGTGATTTAAGACAGCTGGATGGCATAATAGATGGATAGAGTGCAAATAATGGAGATGAGATCAAATCTGATTTCAGACACTTACTGGTTCTAAAACTCTGGACAAATCAATTAATCATGTTTGCCTCAGTTTCACTTTTGTAAAATGAGTTGAAGAAAAAAATAGTCAAGAAAATCCCAAATGGGGTCATGGATAGTCAGAAAAAACTGAAATCATTCAACAACAGCCAACAATTTATTAATCACTATGCTATCTTACATTCATTTTTAAAATAACAATACAAATACATGAGACATTATTTAGTCTCCAGAGTCACATTTGTTTATTTATTATATTGGATCACAGTGCATACTTTATTGGAAATAAAGATGAAAATGACTATGCTTATTTTGCATATATACCCTTGTAATGACTCCATAGACCTCGGAAGTCCTAGGTCTGTGGGCTGGGAAGCACTGCATTGGAACATTGAAATGGAGTCAAAAGAAGCCATAATCATCTTATGGAACACTTTGACTTTGTATAAGAAAAAAACTAAAACCCAGAGAAGGGCATTGCCTTTCCCAATGTCACATGGTCAATTTGAGTGTCATAACTGGGATTAAACTCCAGGTCCTTGGCTCCCAGTCCAGGATTCTTTCTATTCTTTCTATTATACTATCTTGCCTCTTATAGCAGTTTAAAGATAGGATATGTGCATCTTATTCCTTTTAGAAGCTCTCTCTATATTTCAAAGCTAAGACTTCCTAAATTTTAATTCACAGCTTAAAATATTTTAATCTACTAAACACTTCCTGAAACAATGTGAGGTGAAGGGAGGTGGAATTTGTTTTAGCCTGAAAGTAATTTCCTAATGGACAGTTATGGAAATCTACACTAGTATTACATTAAATCCCTCTCCTCTTTCTCAGCACACTAATAAAAATATACTTTATTTCCCATTTTAAAAAAATATCCATGCTAACCTGAACTAGTGAAATATCTGACTTCTACGTCATAAAGAATAGGATGAGGGGCAGTTGCTGTCTACATCAGAAACATGTTTTATATATAATGTCCAAAAAAATAAACACTGAAAAAAGGTCAAACTCTGACTGGCCTTTATCTTACCAGAATTACCTAAGAAAAATTGGAATAACAATCACTGTGAAGTCCCATTGCTAGAAAACTTTAGTTTACTCTCAAAAATACTATATGGTAGAAAATGCAGGTATTTTAGTCCCAAGTCATAGATGTATAAACTGAGGCTTGTAAAGTGGAAGTGATTTATTCAAGATTATATGTATAGCAAGAAGAAGCACTGGGGTTCTAATGCAGGTCATCCAACTAGATTTCAAAGTGCTTAGAGGACCGGACCTGGAATCAGGAAAAGCTGAATTGAAATCCAGCCTCTGATCCTTACTAGCTCTGTGATCTAGGCAAGTCACTCTGCTTGACTTAAGTTTCCTCATCTGTAAAGTGTAAAGTAGTCATAACACCTACTTCCCAAGGTCGTCATGAGTATCAAATGAGATAATAATTCTAAAGCTTGTGGCATACTATAAGCCCTTTATAAATGTTAATATTGAAATTATTAACAACTCCAAATCCAGTGTTCTTCCCACTGTGACTCCGTGGTTGTAACAACAATTGCTACTCCTTAAAATGAGTCTTCCTTTCTGTGTCCTAACATCCAACACATACAGTTTGAGGATTTACCTATGCTGAAACTGCCTCCTCTCTATGCACTGTTGTCCCTATATCAGAAGAAATCAGTCCAAACCTTTGTTGCTTATCATCTCTTTGCAAAACTTGGTCCCTAAGGTAATTGTATGAGGGGGAAAAAACAAACAAATAAAAAGACAAAATTGCTGACTCTTTAAAGTCTTATACTGCCCTTGACAGACACAAGTGACCTGATGCTCTGTACTTGATTTTTAGAGTGGAAGGACTTCTGGATATCAAGGACCCATTAAATGCAAAGAGCCAGATTTCAGAACAGAAACATTGTTTCATAAAGCTATCAATCCTAGCCTGCATCAAGTCGCATATTGTAGGAATTACAGACTAACTCAATATTGCTCAAAAATAACCTCACAATAGGATCTTCCTCAATTGTGTTGACCTTTGGGGGAGTTACAAAAATGTAAGACTGCAGGATGATGGGATCTAGAGCTGGAAAAGACTTAAGAGGTCATTTAGTTTTTCTAGCCCTATTTCCCAGATGACATAATTATATAGAGTATCAATTAAATTCTCACAGTGTGTTAGGCACTCTATTAAGTGCTATAGATGCCAAAATAAGAAAAAGATAGTCCCTCTTCTCAAGAAGCTTATATTTTAATAGGAGAAGGCAAAACAAACAGGGGAAACTAAAAATAAGGGAAGAAAAGAAGGAAAAAAGGAAGGAAAGAAGGAAGGGCAAAGGGAAGAAGAGAGAGAAGGACAAAGGGAGGAAGGAAGGAAGGAAGGAAGGAAAGAAGGAAGGAAAGAAGGAAGGAAGGAAGGAAGGAAGGAAGGAAGGAAGGAAGGAAGGAAGGAAGGAAGGAAGGAAGGAAGGGAGGAAGGAAGGAAGGAAAGGGAAGAAAGAAGGAAGGAAGGAAGGAAGGAAGGAAGGAAGGAAGGAAGAAAAGAAAGAAAGAAGGAAAAGGAGGAAGGAAAGGGAGGAAGGAAAGGGAGGGAGGGAGGAAGGAAGGAAGGAAGGAAGGAAGGAAGGAGGAAGGAAGGAAGGAAGGAAGGAAGGAAGGAAGGAAGGAAGAAGGAAGGAAGGAAGGAAGGAAGGAAGGAAAGGGAAGAAAGAAAGGAAGGAAGGAAAGGGAGGAAAGAAAGGGAGAGAGGAAGGGAGGGAGAGGAAGCAATGAAGAAAGGAAAGAAAATTCAGATTTCTCTTATACCAAGTCTATTACTCTAACCACTATACCACTTAGATTTTTGTTTTGTTTTGTTTTGTTTTAATATGGGATGTTGGTAGAGAACAAATATCCTGGTGGGAGAAGGTGAATTAACCAGTCACCACTCACAGACATAAGGTCTAGAATAACTGACTCTGCCTTCATGGATATTTTGTTCTCCAATGAAATTATTTAAGGTAGGTAAAGGGATGAAAGTAACAATGAGAACTGGGTCACTCAATTCTAATTACTATCCTAAAGGGTAAGTAGTCTTTCCAGTTGAAGGAAACTTCTAGATATTCCAGAAACAAAAATGCTGGGTGATAGGATGATTACACAGTTGAGTTGGCTCAAAATCCTACACATCCTTTCTCAGCTTCTCTATTAAATCATTCAGGTCTTGTGGTGAGTGTCCTAGGTATTCTCAATTCCCTGAACTCAGAAAAAATCTGTTCTACTGGATGCCCCTGTCACTTAAATAACTATCCATGGCCAGACCAGATTCATACTAAAAGGGAAATAATCAGGATGATGCTGGAGCCAGCTTTAACCAGCTTCCAAAAAACAATTTTTAAATTTTCAGTGTGAGCATTTATATCTTGGAAATTGGCAAACAATATAAATTAGGAATTATCTTGATATAAAAAATGATGAAGAAAATGATAATAAATACCATTATTAAATGGTGTTATTTATACCATTATATATAAAAGATTTCAACTTAAAAGTCCTCTGTGTTTTTTAGATAGCCAGTTGTTAAAACTTTTATCATCATACTCTTGAATAAAAGGCATAGAAAGACAACTTTCTCCAACTTCATAGATATCTTTTTCTTTCATGAACTACTCATAATGTGTTCAATATAAGTTCATAGAAAGAATTCATTTCTCCCAATTTTGATATAGAGGTATTTACATGTAACTGCACATGTATGGTGTCCACTATCCTAAAATTATCTTATAATTTACAGGACTGGTTTTCTTTAGTTATGATGTCAGAGAGGAAAAATCATGTATTTTCCATGATACTCTTTTATGACATTTTATGTAAAATTTCTTGCTGTTTTGAGAGCTTGTCCTTTTAATGATTTCAAAGCAGGAAGGGTAAAATTACAAGTCCCAGAATATTTGTATCACATACCTCATATTGTTCAGTATATAACACATATAAGTCTTTTGTGGGTTACCTCAGTAATTAGCCACAAAAACAAAGTGTTGTATAATTGATAGAGTATAAACGAAGTCAAGACTTTGATTCTTACATTTTGCCTTTTACATTTTCTAGATGACTATAGGAAAATCACTTAGACTTTCCAGGTCTTTGTTTCCTTCTGTGCTAAATGATGGGGTTGAACTAGCTGTCCCCTAAGGTGCTCTTCAGTTCTAAACTATATGAGACTATGAGACTATAGAGTTAGCATGGGTGGAGATCTGTATTCTCCCCACAAAAAGTGTCCCATTCCGGAGACATATAACTTGGTAGATTTATCAATGCTTGATAGGTTCCAAAACCCTAAGGTGAGGTGTAAAAAGACTTACTCCAGAACCAACTCTACATAGATCAAGACTATAAGTGACTGTCAGCAAGCATTTGTCCTGTTTCTCTCATAGTGACAAAAGGGGAGGGGAGCAGGCAATTTGATATCAGGCTATAGACCTGATACATTTTTAAAAGTTGGGAATGTTTCCCAGTCTACTTTTCCAAAGACATGGGAATATCAGTTTAACCCTGGGCTCTATCCATAGGCTATTTACAAACAAGAGCTGTTGTTTTCTAATGGGAAGCCTGGCACAATTTTTACATGTTTTCTCTTATGCTCTTATTATAGGGCAACCCACTGTACTTCAAATCTGCCAGAAATGTTACAGTGAATATACTCAATGACCAGACTAAAGTCCTTACTCAGCTTATCACAGGTAAGGAAGGAAGTGTGCGGTCGATCTATGGAAGAAACTGGGGCCAGGCCATCAAGCTGTACTGCTAAGAGTGAATTGTCTAAATCAAGTAGAGTATGTACTTTAGAATGGTTCCCTCTCCCTAGCCAATGACCACGTGACAGCTGTATAGAAAGAAGTAACTCCCTAGTATTTTCCATCATATTCCCAAAATGTAAACAGGGAATTGGATATTATTAGCAGTAACAATTGGACTAATAAAAACAGACCATGGGGTAATGGTAATCATGCCAAATGACAGGATCAGCTGGCTCATGCAATTTATACTCAGTAACAAGCTGGCAGCATTCTGCTAGGATGTAGTGGAAGGAAAGAAAGAAAAGAGAAGAAAACCACTTTGTTCTTTTAGGACAAAATCATACATCCAGGGAGAAAATTCCAACTGCTTGGTTTGGAAATCAGGCGAAAAACACACAGATGGACATTTCCATTTGGAGAAACCATTTGTCCTAATGTTCCAAAACCTTACTCTGATAGAAACATCTGGAATTAACACAAATTAACCCAAGCTACTGGGAAACAGTTTCCTTTCATTGGCTAAATGCTCCTCTACCACTGGAAGAAAAATCCATTACCATTCATCTTTTTATGCTTGGGACTAAAGTTTGGGAAAGGCACTGACTGCAGGTGGTTTGGAGTATGTTTTAAGGACGGGGTATATAAAACGTTCATACCCTCCATAGATTGAGGAACTGAGGGATTGGCAGAATTGCTGAATGGCAGAGCCTGTAATCCATAAACATGTTGTTTCTGTGTTAGATTGGATTGTCGGCCTCACTTATATAACATCTGGCTGGCAGTCACAATGCTAAATAATTAAATAAACAGCTTCAGTAAGCAGTGATTTAAGCGTGTGTGTGAAAATTGCCTCAAGGAGAGAAATAAATCCAAACTCTAGCTCTCAGATTCCCACATTTGAAAGGAGTTGTTTAGCCTGTTGATCATTTGCCACTTATTTGCAATGGAATATTTGGTTTCCTTGAGTGAGCCAGCTTTGATAAAGCTGGGACTACCCAAACCACTGTAGTTTAGCCAAACAAAGCCACCCATCTTCTCCTCTCTTCCTCCCTCCCTCCCTTCCCTCCTTCTCCTTCTCTCTCTCTCTCTCTCTCTCTCTCTCTCTCTCTCTCTCTCTCTCTCTCTCTCTCTCTCTCTTTCTCTCTTCCTTTTTCCCTCCCTCCTTCCCTCTTTTTCTTTCTCTATGTATCCCCTTTTCTCTCTCTCCCCCCTTCTCTTTCCATGCTTCCTTCTTTTTCTTGCCATTCTAGCACTCTGCTCCAGGTAAGGGTAGAAGTTAGAGATAGTTAATATTCAATTGAGCTCCACATTATACTTGTTGACCAAAAAGTCCATTTCCAGCATGAGTTTTTCTAATCTTCCAGGAAACTGATCTGGATCTGAATGAAAGCAAACAAATGAGCAAAATCCAAGCCTTCAGTGTGACCATAATTTCTTCCTCTATTATGTAGTGTACATAGAGAGCAGGCCAGAGGATCCTCATAAATAAGTCCTATGACTTTCCTATGATTATAAGATACCCCCTTATCTGAGACAGTGAGGTTATATAGTAAAAGCATTGAATTTGGAATCAGAGCTTCTGGAATCAGAAGCTCTAGAATCAGACCTTTCTTCTGAAGATTACTTCTTGTATACCTTAGACAAATCACCAACCTTTTCAAACCTCCCCTTTCCTTCTGTGAGATGAAATTATTGATCATTTGAACTAGAAAATTTCATTAGGCTCTCCCAACTTTCAAACTTGGTGAGCCTAGCCTATTAGATCACTACCTTCTTTTGAAGAGAAAGATTTGACCTGGCAGGCAAGAGAACATCAACAATCCCCAAACTACAAATATTTTATGCAAGTCAGTTATTCAGAACTTGGAAATACACATTTCCCCATAATATTGTAAATGACAAAGAAGTTGCCAGACTAGCTTACAATGACAAAATTTTAATTCAGAATACAGCTAAAATATCAAATCAATAGTATCTAAAATCTGGAATCCCTACCAAGCATTAAGGGCACCAGGTTTCCTTGGGCAAGGGGCTCAAGACACCAATTGTATAGGGGATGGTACTAGTGGTAAGGTAGTAGATAGCTGTTTTCCACAATGTTGACAAGTTGGGACCTGCAGATGAGAATAACACTTTCTTCCTTGATGAGATTCATTCTGGTGCTTAGTATGGAGCTCGTTAGGGATGCAGGCATGCATGTATTGGCCAACTTTACCTGCTTCCTTAGAATAACGATTTTCTAGTCTCAATGTGGGACTTAGACAGGGAGTTAACTTAGAGAACATTCTTTCTCTTGGGCATTCTTCCATTCTCTTTGCCTTTCCCTCTAGATTCCATCTTTAAAATTCCAGCCATGTTTAGATTAACTGGGGACGTTTGGCAGCTGTGAGTGAAGCAGACAAAAGGACAAGCCTTCCATATTATTGAGCCAGAAGCTACACTGCACGATCTCAACTGGAGCTGCCAAATGCTGAGCTTTAAACACCCAGATAGTGCTGGCTCTTGGTAAATTCTATTGTGTGCTCTGGGAAGCCCTTAAAAGGAAGATAACTTAATTGTGTCCTGTACTCTGAGTTCAGTGAAATAATTTAGGGTTTTTCTTCTCTGTGACTATCAGACAGGTCTGAAGTTAGGCAAGGCTTTGGGTTTAGAATTAGCTCAAGGGGTTTGTACCCAGAACAATATCTCTACAGGGATTAAACTTGTTCTTTGTGAGATTCAGGGACCAATCTTTTGCCCTCTGAATAAAATCGGTATAAGGAAGAAGCAGTATTAAATTCCTTTTACCCAAACTCCAGAATATCTAGGTAGTTATTTGTGTCTGTTTAGAGGGAAATGGGTATGGGAGTGGAACATTGGAGAAATCTATCATTGCAGTTTCTTTTGAGATCTGGAGATTTAAGAGTATGCCATTGTTTCTATAGTGATGGCAATGTAATTTAGTGTAATGTATACCCATACTGGGAATCCAGACCCCTAGGTTATAGGTGTTGCTCTATCACTAACTCATTCTGTTATGTTGGGCAAGTTAGTCTCCCTCTCTGGGCTTCACTTCTCTCCATCTTATACTTATTGGTCTAAGTACCCTCTATCTGTAAAATTACTTTGTTTTGCTTTTCTATTTCTATGCTATTTCATTTTTGCTCTGGTGGTTGACCCTGATCTTAAGTGACCCAAACTATACAAAGAGATAAGGAATGCAAAATGAACTCATATGGAGGAAGTGCTTTAGCAAGAGCCCTTCATTCTTCTATGCAGAGTTAGTCTTTTAGACAAAATAGATATTGGCTTCAGGTAACAGTAAGTCAGGGCAAATCCCTAAGTAGCTAATAATTCCCATATTTTGAATATTGCCCGTGTGGATAACTGGTATAAACTCTCTAAAGGAAGATGATGTATTATTCTCCAGTGTATTTATATTTCAGGACTTTTAACAGATTTGCATGACCTAAACTTTAAAGAGTAAAAAAAAAAAAAAAAAAAAAGATTTCTAAAGTGCCTTACTTTCAGTTCCTGGACTGAATCAGAAAATTTTAGGATTAGAGGAAATTTTAAATGATGGTTTTGTTCATCACTCTGTTGGTCAATTCATACCACATTCAAATCAACTAAAGAGAAAAATCTGTATTGTTTTTTAAAAACTCTAGGGAAGAGGTTACATAACTTTTCCCAGAAAACAAATTCAATGTTTAATATCCTGGGAATTAACTTACATCTGGACACAAATTTTTATTCAAACATATGAGATATGAATATAAAACATTGTAAATGTTTTTTGTGTGATTTGTAGGAATCATTACTTAATAAAGTTCACATTAACTTCCCAGATAACATCTTGCTTTTTTATTTATAATGAGAAAACAAGCTTATTTGATATGTAATCATAATTTCTTTTTCTTCTCTTTCTATTTCCCATGCACAATATAGGTCCCAAAGCAGTAGAAGCTTATGGAAAAAAATTTGAGGTGAAAACCGTTGATGGAAAATTGTTGTTTTCTGCAGATGACAATGAAGTGGTGGTTGGAGCAGAAAGATTAAGAGTCTTAGGTAAGGGATCTTTTCTTTGACTAAAATGATATGCTTTTTCTATACAAATTTCAAATAGAATGGATCAGAAGAGAGAGAAATGAAGAATTTAGGAAAAGGTGGGATTGAACTATCTCATTAAGGAAAGTCAAAGGAATTTCTACAGTACCAAGGTACCAGGCAACATTTTCTGGGTCAAGTGTGCAAAATGAGGAAGTACACTAGACAATTTGGTATAATGTAAAGGAAATTTATTCTGGAGTAATTGAACCCAGATTTTTACTCTTTTTGTGACCTTGGGCAATTCAAATTCCAATCTCTGAAACTTAATTTCCTCATCTGTTCAGTGAAATGGGTTGGTTGACATGATTGTCTAAGGTCTTGTTCATCGTTGTCCATACTGGGCCATGAATGATAGTTCAACATTCAACTAATATAAAGAGGAATAGATTATAATGAAAGATTGATATCTAGTATAATTAAAAGAGCACTGGATCTGGAGTCAAAAGACCTGATTCCAATACAACCTTTGCAATTAATACCTTTGTGACATTGAGGAGGTTAAGTAACCAACATATCCATAAAATAAAAGGGTTGGGGCAAGAGGAGTTCTAAGAGTTCTATCTTCCAGCTCTAATCAAACAATCAGTAAACTAACAATCACTCATTTAAAATTTAGTTTGTGCCAAAAAATATTCTATACAGTGGAGATGCAAAGATAATGATGAAACAGTTAGACTCTGCCCACAAGTAGGGAGAGGTAGTAGTTATATATTTTAGAGTATATATTCCAAATCTAAATATCCAACTACTAGTTCCATTGGCAGGCAGGATCCCTAGAAGATGACTGAACACTTCTCTTTCCACCTCTATACCTTACCAATTCTAGAGATAACCATAAGAGCCTCATGTTTTTGGAACAGTCTTTCATGAGCTCCCATTGGTATGCTTCCTAGTACTTATCAGCCAGTAATCACAATAAGATTCTATAAAATATGTTTATTAATGTAAAATCAGTTGGTACAAAAGATTTCTTGCCAGAAGTCTAAAAAATATTTTCTCATGAATATTCACAAGTTCATGGAAAGAGTAAGGTCAAAAAGTACAGATATAGGGAAATACACATATTGTGTACTCATGTGTCAAAGGGGTGACATAACTCATCACCCCGTTTTTAAACTCCATAACCAGCATTCTATTCTAATTCAATGGGACACATACCTTGAAGCTACTTGAAGCATCAACTCTGATCTCAAGTTATCATCTAGTCAGGATATTGATTGATAAGCTCATTAGAAATCATCACAGCAAAATGACCATCCTGGTAAAAAGCTGAAGGAGAGGAAAAGGGAAGGAAGAGTGGAAAGGATACTGGACTGAATCACAACTGAAGTTCTAATACTGCCTCATGTTATCTGTATGTTATCTTGATTGGGTTCTTTCACCATCTGTATGCCAATTTTCATGTCTATAAAATGAGGACCATGGATTAAATATCTATAGAGCTCTCTTTGGAGAGGGGACATAGCCAGTTTTCTGTCCTCCAACTCTGACATTCTATGTTCTATGTTTCAAAGTCCTTTCTAGTTGTGATATTTGGAGTTAGAGATCCAAGTTCAAATCCTTCATGTGCCACTTCCTATCTACCATTATCCAAGTCATTTAACTTGTCTGGACCTTTATTGTTTCTTTATTTATGAAATTAAACTAGACATCACCTGTGGTTCCTTCTAATTCAGACCTATAATTTAATGATTCTATCCTACTTAACTCAATTCCAGAGAGTATTCTGGCACAATAGAGAAAGGGTCAGCCTTGGGGTCAGTCTTGCCTCTAACACAACACTGGTTGGATGATCATGAGCAAATCACAACTTCTCAGTACCCCCAGCAACCTTCTAAAAATGTCAGTTTTCTAAATGTGGAATGCTATATCTCACCTCAGACCCTTTCAGGAGGTTTGTTTTCATGATAATATAAAGATTTTAATTTCTGATATGGTTGAGATTGAGAGGTATAGTTCACATGAACAAAAGTTCTTAGATGGTGTATGTGTGTAGGGACACCAATAACTATAAGAGTGTAAAGGGGTCCTGAGACTAAAAATATTTGAGAACCACTACTTTAAGATTATAATTTAAAATGAACAACAAATTAAACTGCTGAATGGAAATTACATACCCAGTATTTTCCATACAGATAAAATCTCTCTGTCTCTGTCTCTGTTCTTTCCCCTCTTACACACATACACACACACACACACACACACACACACACGTGTGTCTCACATATATGTGTGCATTCATATATTTGCATATGTGTGTTTATTTATATTCATATTTGTGCATATTATTCCCCCCTTTGGAGGGGGGACATAGCCATTTTTCTGTCCTCCAACTCTGACATTCTATGTTCTGTGTTTCAAAGTCCTTTCTAGTTGTGATATTTGGAGTCAAAGATCCAAGTTCAAATCCTTCATCTATTGTATGAAAATGTATAGATGTGTATATATACACATATGTATATAGATTTATGAGTAGCCTCAAAGATTCAGAAAAATATTACTTGGGGGCAGAGATGATCTGTATAGGGAAAGGCAAACTGTTCAAGTGCCTTCTAAGCTATTTTCAACCATGAGATAAATAAAGAAAATCATATCCCCCCTTCCCCTGCCTATTAGAATAAATCCTTTACTAGCACTAAAATCATCCTACAGGGGAAAAAATGATGGTACTTTTAGCAAGACAGTTTTGCACAAACTGATTTTAGCACTTCTCATTAGTTACTGTGGAATGTTATGAGTCACAAGCTAGCTTTAAGGTCTGATTTTGAAAAGCTTAAGGATGATTTGGGGTGTTCAAATGCTTGGGTTTTATCATTGTTTAAATGATCCCACTATGGCATATTAAAAAAAAAAAAAAAGCCCTTCCCCCCCCCCACCAGCACACACACAATTATTTATGCTGATGCCTTGAAGCTAACATGAGCTTCTTGTCCTGATGCTGCTTTTTCTTTTTAATCACGGTTTCATTTCTGGAGGTTTTTCTTTCAAAGTCAGAGCTTTGGGAACATCTGCCTCTGCCCATGTTGAGGAACATTTACTTTTTACTCAGGAATGGGGAAATGAAACTCTGTGATAAATATCCCTGCCATTACCCAAGCTTGTAGGACTTGAAACAGACCACTTCCTCAATCTCATACTCACCCAAGTCAATGAAATGTCTATAACCTGTGGCTAAATGAGCTCCTAGGCATATGTTCCTTCAGTGAGTGGAGGTTAGGAAGAGATGCCTCTTAGGTAATTTTATTTTCACATAAATGAAAAGCTTCTATCTGCCAGTCGATAAATCACACAAACTCTAGGGAAGTTTCCAATTCTCACCAATGGTGAGATGTCTTAGTCCTCATTTTCTTTTGCCCTGAACCTTTTATTGGTATGAGGTAAGTTTTGTGAATATGTTAGGCCAGTAAGGAAAGTGAATGGAGGAAGAGCTATAGTGCAGTGATAGGGTATCATTTTTTTTTTTTTTTTTTGTGGGAGAAGGGCAAGAAGGATGTTATCATGATTGTTTTGTTATTTTGCTACCTGGTTCCTTCTACCTTCTATCCCCTTCCTTCATCACAGCTGAATGTATCTTAAGGTTTTCTTATCTTTAAATAAAGGCATCAAAAGAATTCTGGTTTAAGACTGTGTTAGAGCAAAGTAAATTTGAGATATTATGTTGTATTCTGGCATGCAAGTCCAGCTCTGAGAGAAATGGGGAAATAGGGAAAGTAAAAAAAAAAAAAAAAACTGAGATAATTCCCTTTGAAAAGGAGATAGGAATATAAAGGAAACTAATAGGGCTCTGTTCCTCAAGATTCAATAACCATCTTCCTTCAGCTTAGGATTTCCCCAGGCTTTGGGAATGACTATTTGGGCTTGCTCGCCTACATAGTGCCACATACTCTAGATTTCAATATCTCTTCCTCATCAAAAATAATCTATCCCAAATCTCAGTTATTTAAGATCCAGTTCTCTTCCCATATAAATCAGAGATTCTAATTCAAAATGAGGGGTCTCTGTGTAATAATAGTTTAAATATTACCATCTCAAAAGAATGATCTTAGATTTTGTCACTGTTCTTCATTGCCTTAGCCTAGAGGACAGAGAAATGTCTTTGGAGCAGGACTACCAGAGAAGACATTTTGGGGTATCTCCAAACATATCCTATGGGTTCTAGTCTCAGATCTTCCACTGACTAGCTTGACATTCTTGCCTTGTTTCTATAACCTTACCTATAAATTTGGGGAAATCATATCAATCAACCTCTAGCTTATGAGGGCTATTTTGAAGCTCATTCAAATTTAAATAACTCTGAATGAAAAAAACTATAAATACAATACAGCAAAAGGCAATAGTGGTATTCACAAAAAAAAAAAAAACAGATTCACCTAAAAATAAATATTCTTTATTACAGCCTTAGAAAAGACATAATGATGATACTTTATGGTCTCATGTGGAGTCATACAATCTGAGATAATTAGAAGAATATTTTTATTCAAGGAGATGCTGTAGACAATTTAAACCTGGATTTCAGTAGAGCACCTAATAAAATCACTCACAATTTAATTGCTATTTATTGTCACTACTTTTGTTATTATTATTGATGAAACCCAATGATATGGTATCAATGTACAAGTCATGACTTTCCAAGGCCTCTTCTAACATTAGTAATATCATCATCATCATCATCATTATCATCACCTTCATTTATGAAATCTAACAGTAGGTTATCAAAGGACAAGTCAAATGGACAATTTTCCTGAGCCTCAATTTCCTTAACAGTAAAGCAATGCTATTGGACAGAGTGGTCTCTGAAGTCTCATTCAGCTCTCGATCTATAATCCTATGATCTCCTTAGTGTTACAAATTCTTGAGCACCTTGAGCTTTATTTTTAAAGAAACATAGTAACATTGACATTGAAAGACTACAAGGGATGGGTGACAATACTGGCATTTATAAAAAGCATGTTACATACCTGAGCTCATGCAACCTTCAGGCATTATTACCAGCATTTCTACCCTTCTTAGGGTTTTTGGTCCAGATTTCATTGTTATAGAGAATTCCCAGTGGAGAAATTCCTTTTACCATGAAAATCATGAACTCATCTACAAATTATAGCATTAGACTAATGCTAATGCAAATGAAAGATTTAGTGGTTTTCCTGGGGTTATATGATCATTATATTTCCATGGCACAACTTGAATTTTAGTTTTCCTAACTCTGAGGCCCTCCCTCTAATTATACCAGGATGTTTTCGATTTATAGGTGAAGAAATTGAGATTTAGAAATTAAATGATTTGCAATAATCATATATCTCAGTAAATCCCAGAGGCTGAATTCAAATCCAGGATTTCCTGACTTCAGATCCAGCATCAATTTTCTTGCTTCCTTCATGTGGACATAGTTTGAAATGAATTTCCAAATCTGTTTTAATTTCTTTTTAACAAAAATTTCTTTAATACCAACTACATGCATGACACTGTGTTATGCACTAGGGAATACATATATAAAATGCCATAGGGACTTTGCTCTCAACAAACTCATTATCTAGTTTTTAAAAAAGGATGAGATATAACAGAAAGAAGTATAATGCAGTGAGGGTAAAAAAATAAATGAGGACAAAATGTTTTAAGAAAATCTAAGGAAAGGAGCCTGCCAGATGGCACTGTGGAAAGAACACCTGCCCTGGACTCAAGAGGACCTGAGTTCAAATGTCACCTCAGAAACTTAATACTTGCTAGCTGTGTCACCCTGAACATGTCACTTAACACCAATTGCCTCACAAAATATAAATAATAATAATAATAATAATAAAAATGAAAGAAAAGCTAAGAAAGGAAAGAATTTTTCCAACTAGAAAAATCCGGGAGGCCTTCATAAAGGAGGTATGGGATAAATCTAGGTTTTAAAAAAAGGAAAGGATTTAAATAGAGATATGGAGGAGAGTTTAAATGTCTTCAAATTGCACCTCTTCTTCCTCCTCTCCTTTAGTAAAACCCCCTCCCCCTTGTTAAGGATAGTGACTATTTTTTAATGGATTTCTGGCTCATTACCATTTTAGTGCACCTAGAAATAGGCTTTTATGAATAAGAAACATGAGTTGCTTCTTAATGAATGTTTATAAAAGTCATGCAGTTAACTTTGCTCCTTAATCATTGGGATGAATTATTTGATAATGTGGCAACTTGAAAGAAGGAGGGGAAGAATGAACAGCTCAAATTTAAACACATTAATGTCCATTTTGCAGTGCTTTTGTACCTGATTGTGACATGTGTTCTTAAGGCAATAGTATGATTGCTGGTGAGTTGACTGCAAGTAGTGAGTATATATTTGTTCTGGAAAGTTGATTGAGACAAAATGTCATCCAGCTTCATGTCACAAGTTATTGTTCATGATATTCCAAAGAGCATCAAAGGAAAAGAAGAATAGTCTTGGAAAAATAGAGAACAAAATGGAGCATAAAATACAGCTCTGCTTGCTCTGAACCCTACTAATCCTTCTCCTCCTTCAATAAATGATTAATTATTCAAAGTTCTAAGAGCTAAATTAGTTTGGTGGTTTTGGCACAAGGGAAAAGGGAAAATTTGTGAAGCTTTAGTCTTTCTCTTTTCCAATCCCTCCTCCACAGAACTGACAAATAATCTTATTAACATTCAAGTCCTAGTGTATTACTCTGTGGTTCCCTATTGCCTCTAGAATAAAATATGTGATGCCTTCTGATATCTGTCCATGGGATTTTTTTTTGAGAAAGATATTGGAGTGGTTTTCCATTTTCTTCTTCAGTAGCAAATATTGGTCATACAGCTAGGAAATATCTGGGGTCACATTTGTACTCAGGCCTTCCTGACTCCAACTCCAGCACTCCATTTACTGTCACTTAGCTGCTTTGAACATTTAAGACTATCCAAAATCTGGCTCCACTCTACCTCTTTAGCCTTATTTCATATTGCTCCCTTCCACCTACTTATATTTTGCTGCAGGCAAAATGGATTACTCTGATATATGCAGGGTTTCTTAAATTTTACTTACTAAACTTACTGGACTTAGTAGACCTACTTTACTCAGTTAAGTAAATTTTACTAGGTTTAAACAAACTCCCAATTCCCTTTTCACCAGAGAAATGTTTATGCAATCTCAGGTATATGAATATACAAAATAGATATAGAAATCAAATATTTACTGACAGTTATACGTTCATGCCTCCAACATTCATTTGCATAATCCCATATAGGATTGTGAACCACAGCTTAAGAAGTTTTGATATAGTAGATTGGACTCTGCATTGGGAGTCAGAAAGAGCTGAGTTCTAATTCTCTCAGCTGCCTACTTCCTAAGTATGAATTTAGGAATCACATAATGGTTCTCAGCTTCAGGTTCCTTATCTCAAAGCAAATGTAACCACACATAAGTCACAAGGATGCTAAAATAGTTCAATCACTTTATAAAATGACAGTTATTATTATGATGTTCTTTCACCTTGGCATTCCATTTTTGACCTTTTTAACAAAGTGGCCTCCCATGCCAGCAATGTGTGCCTTTTAGCATCTCTCAAAATGCTTTCAGAATCCTTAACTCTCAGTCAAGTACCTCCTCTAAAAAGGTTCCATGATATTTTTCAGTATTTAGTATACCCTTCTTCCCTCCCCATTAATTTTTTAAATTTATCTTAATATAGTATGTGTGGAAGAAAATACTGTGAGATAAAATAGATAATGTGACCCCAGATTATGGAAGGTCTTGAATGCCAGGAAAAAAAGTTTAAATTGTACTTGGATGGCAATAGTGAACCACGGAAAACTTTATGGATGGGGGAATAGCATGTGGAGACATAACACGAATGAGGCAATCAGGATTTTATAGCAGAGCATCAAAATCTAGAGATTGCAGAGTGCATTTAACTCCCTTCTACAGAGAAAAATAACTTACTTTAGAACTTATTTAGTAAGAATAATTAATTAAAATAGGAAAATATAGATGGTATATTTTCTCATCCATGTGACTATAGCCCATCTAAGATGCTCTATCCATTCCTATTGTATTGACTTTGACAACATCATTCCTAGCAGTGATTTCACAGTGTCCTGTAATATCTTAGCCTATTATTTGAGTTTCCTCTCAACCTACTTGTATCACACTTTTCTACTTACCTAAATTTGACTTATAAAAACTATTTCAATTAATCAGTCAGAAAACATTTATTAAAAGCATTTGTCAATATGTGTCAGTGTCTAAATCCTGGGTATATTTTGGGAGGAGAGGAGTCTGGATCTATGATTTCAATAGTATAAAGCAGGGATCCTCAAACTACGGCCCTCGGGCCAGATGCAGCAGCTGAGGACATTTATCCCCGTCAGCAAGGGCTGTGAAGTTTCTTTATTTAAAGGCCCACAAAACAAAGTTTTTGTTTTTACTATAGTCCGGCCCTCCAACAGTCTGAGGGACAGTGAACTGGCCCCTATTTAAAAAGTTTGAGGACCCCTGGAAGAATTCTGGTTGGCTTAGCTAGGTGGCACAGTGGATAGAACACTACCCCTGAAGTCAGGAGGACCTGAGTTCAAATCTGATCTCTGGCACTTAGCACTTCCTAGTTGTGCGACTCTGGGCAAGTCACTTAACCCCAAATGCCTCAGGATAAAAAAAAAAATAATTTTGGTGCTAAAACTTCTTTTTGCTAGTGAAGATTGGCACCTTCTGATACTTACAATCATTGAGTTGCCTTTAGACAGTGAGAGATAAGATTATTTGGGTTAAATGGAACTTGACTAAGTTCATTTTTAACCAAAGAGGGTTTCTGTCATCTAAGTCTGGCCCTGGAATCTGACTCAGGCTCATGTTAATGTAATTTTATATAGCACCTTTTATTTCCTTTATAGTTGGATTTTTATTATTTAGGAGGGGAGAAGTAGAAGGGTTATTTTCATCTATATAGGAAATTTCCAGTGTGGAAAATTAAGCAATACATAACTAATCTGTAACTTACAGGGTTAGAACACTCATTACTTCTAGTACTGAGAATTTGTGACATGTCAGGTCTTCCTGACTACAACATTGCCTTCTTATCCTCTAAAACAAGCTGTCTTTCTTTTATTCTTTAATTAAGGAAAAAATATGTGAGTTTTTAAAATTCTATTCAGTACTTTGACTAAATAGAGGATTACCTCACTATTCAGTTTCCATAAGCCTCTAAGCTATATTCCTATAAGTGTCAATGGTATTGACTAAAACACTATGAAAGGTTATCAGCAAACCTGCTAGGCTGGAGCAATACACCGCCTTTCTGTATTCATAATGCTCTTTTTGTACTGTAATTATCTATTCCTTTGTCATACTTCCCCAGGAGACTATAAAAGGCCTTTGAGTATGAAGACCTTGTCCTATTGATCTTATTTTTTTCTTCCAGGGCTTAGTGGGCAGTTAATTAACAGTAATAATTGCTATTATTAGTAAGTAATTGCTCACCTTCATGTAGCCTTTTAGGATTGACAAAGCATTTTTCTCAAGACAAGCTAAGTTATAAGGCTATTCCATTTTTTTTAATGAGGAAGCAAAGAGTTGATGTGATTTACCCAGTCACTCAGCAAGAAAATTCAGAGATGGGATTGAATAAGGTTTTATTCCAAGGACTCTGCTGTGTAAGAATGAAGGAAGGAAGCAGTGAATCAGTGAGTGAATCAGTAAAAGAAATAAACTCAAATTATTCCTTGCCCTTGAGAAAAGAGGCAACTAAGGAGTCTTACTCCATAGCTGTTTAGTATCAAGGCTAAGACAGCTAAGACTTGCACTCAGGTCCCCAGATTCTAAATCAATTCTTCTTCCAATTATGCCAAAATGAAATTTGTCATTTTCTGTGTAGAATAATGCTATATATTTATTTGATCTCTTTTAAGTACAAGCCTTTGGTACCAGAAGTGCCTACATATATATATATATATATATATATATAATATATATATATATATATACACACATATATATACATATATATATATGTATATATATACATATATATGTATATATATACATATATATGTATATATATATATATACACATATATATGTAGAGAGAGAGAGAGAGAGAGAGAGAGAGAGAGAGAGAGAGAGAAAGAGAGAGAGAAGAATATGTAAGACTACCATGATGGGGATCATCTGCTTGTATGACTAATGTAAAGTGCTAATCTTTTAAAAATGTTCAAGGTTACAGAATGAGCTGCTGCTATCATGTTAGAAATGTCCTTGGTAATCATAAAGTTTAGGCAGTCCATTATCCTATAAATTTTTATTTTATACAAGGTAAAAGACATATGAATAGTAGCCTAGCACAGGGTCTTGCATAAATTAAATACTTGATAAATATTTGTTGAAATAAATGGAATTTTAAAAAAAAAACTTATTCGGGTAGCTTAACCCACAACTTCTTAAACATTTTCCATTGGCAACCACTTTTTGCCTGAGAAAGTTTTATTATACGACCCTGGTATATAGATATATAAAATAAGTAAACAAATCCAACATTTACTGATAATGAATCATAATTTTGTGACCCTTGAATTGTTTATGAGTTGCCCAACTGTGGGGTTATGATCTACAATTTAAGAAGCTAAGACATAGATTAATTTAGTACTTATTCAGTCATTCAGAAAGAACTATTTTAAGTGCCTGCTAGGTGCAAGGCACTCCTGTATGAATAGAGAGGACACACAGGTAATAAATGTCATAATTTACCAGGTATGTATTGTAGATAAAAAAATGCGATAATTATATAACAGAATAGAATGTGTTAGGGGCACAAGAGAATTACAAAGTACTATGTGAGATTCTAAAATAAAGATCTTTTTTTACTGGAAAGAATCAGGGCAACATAATGTGGTAAAAACATTTAATTTGAAGTAGAAACACTGTGATTCAATCCCAGGCCGGCTTCATTACTTTTCTGGGTTTTGATCTCCTCATCTATAAATTAAGAAGACTTAACCAGATAATTCCTAATGTCTCTCATAGTATTGGATTTGGAGTTAGAAAGATCACAGTTACAATTCTGCCTCAGACACCTACTAGTTGTGTGTAATTAAGAGCAAATCACTTATCTTCTCTTACTCAGTTTCCTATTCTCTAAAATGGTGGTAATAATGACACCAGTTTTATATGGTTGTTGTGAGAAGGATCAACTGAAAAAAATCTATGCAAAGTTCTTTTTTTTTTTCTTCCTGAAAAGCTTTATTTTTTTTTATTTAATGATTACTTTATAATGACAACATTATTCCTTGCACTCGTTTCTTTTCCGATTTTTTCCCCCTCCCTCCCTCCACTCCCTCCCCTAGATGGCAAGCAATCCTTTATATGTTGGATATGTTGCAGTATATCCTAGATACAATATATGTTTGCAGAACCGAAAAGTTCTCTTGTTGCATAGGGAGAATTGGATTCAGAAGGTATAAATAACCCGGGAAGAAAAACTAAAATGCAGATAGTTCACATTTGTTTCCCAGTGTTCGTTCTTTGGGTGTAGCTGCTTATGTCCGTCATTTATCAATTGAAACTTAGTTAGGTCTCTTTGTCAAAGAAATCCACTTCCATCAAAATATGTCCTCATACAATATCGTTGTCGAAGTGTATAATGATCTCCTGGTTCTGCTCATTTCACTTAGCATCAGTTCGTGTAAGTCTCGCCAGTCCTCTCTGTATTCATCCTGCTGGTCATTTCTTACAGAACAATAATATTCCATAACATTCATATACCACAATTTACCCAGCCATTCTCCAATTGATGGGCATCCATTCATTTTCCAGTTTCTAGCCACTACAAATAGGGCTGCTACAAACATTTTGTATGCAAAGTTCTTTGAAAACTTTAATGAGCTCATTCTCTCTGTCTCTATCTCTATCTATATATATGAGTTATTATCATTATTCAAACATTATAATTGTAAGGATCTTAGAAGAAGTGTCATTTCTCAGACTCTGGACCACAAAAGAAGGGCAGGATCATAACGGGGGAAATGAAAAAGGCCAGACAGGAGGGAGAAGGGAAGTTCTAGGGACAAATGAAGTAAAAGTGTAGAGGAGGAAAAAATGAATGAATATACTTTCTATGAGGAAAGAACCATAACTAACTTAAGCTTCAGAGTTCCCATAAGAACTATCACAATACTCTGCAGATTTAGTCAGTGTTTGAGATTATTGTAGTTATAAAGAGCCAAATGTGTTGTTGAGTAAGCAGTCCAGAGATACTGGTGTTTGGGGCACATGGAGACAGGAAGGATTATGAGATACAACTGAAAATACAAGGAAGAATTGTATTATGGGAGACAAAGGACTTTGAATCATGAATCATTTTAAACTCATATGAGGGAGCAGCAAATGTCTCTGAGATAGGAAGGTAAAATGAGACTGTTGCAGCACCCACTAATTGAATATCAGAATTATCTCCTATCAGTTAAGACCTACTTTTTTTTCCTGAAAGGAAGTCCATAGACAAGCTAAAAGTCAATGTATCTAAGAAGCAATCTAATGAAAACAGCAGGGGGAAACATAACTTTGATTTTCATTAATTACCAATTTCATTTAATAATAAATTGGACATTATAGCATTTATAAACAAAGCATAATCATAAAGCATTATTCTAACTCTTAATTAACTATTCTCTAGATTAGTTTTAAAATATGTCCTCTAGATGCCACTTGATGCTAATTACCCAAGTTACATTATTATCCATTCAAAAACATTTTTAATTAAATCTAAAGCTATTTAAATTAGCATAAGTTTTATAGAAATTAAAATATGGTCTGATGATTAACTTACTCTTTTAAGGATTCACTAGTTGACACATCAGGATTCCCCAGAGCCTCTAAATCAATTTATATGTTATATTTAGAAGATAGTCTTGGGTGAATCTTCCCATTACATTCCAACAATTAATATTAATGATGATTGGAAATTTTTATTTAATAGTATCTCTAAGGAAATCTATATATAGTTATAATAAGCCTTCACAAGTAGCTTCTCATAACCGATGAAAGTAGCAATTTTTGATTTACCTACATGATCAATCTTTGGATCTTTCATAAGGATATCAAAGAAGAATTTATGAGCATAGATATCTTTCTTCCATGGTACTAATTTCAAAAGAGTAATGGTATCAAGAGAACTCTGTAATTAAAAGCAATATTATTTTAACAACTTTCAGTAACTAAGTAATTTTGACTATTACAAAAACCCACATTAGCTACAGAGTACCTTAATGAAGGAAGATACTATCTATAATCAAAGAAAGAAGTATGTATGGAATGATTTATTTGTGTGTGTGTGTGTGTGTGTGTGTGTATGTGTGTGGGGGTGTGTGTGTGTAGATAATTGTGTCTAATAGTAGCCATCTCTAGGGAAAAGAGAGATAAGAGAAAAAAAAGAGAGTTACATGATAATTTAATTATATATTTCAAAGGAAAAGCAAATTGTACAAAGTAGATTTGCGGTTTCATGTGCAATCATCCTTTTTTCTTACTTTACCATGTTATGAAAATGTTTGTTTTTTTAAAAAATATAAATTATTTAGTTATCATAAATAAAAATCATAAAGAAGATATCGATATATTGTTAACATAATACATTAAATAACATAATAAATTAAATTTTCAAAAAAGATTAGGAATAGCATCTAAATATTCTTCACATTCCCTTCTCAGAAGATGACAAAGTTGGATTAAATATTGTCTAAGACTTCATCTGCCTTAAGTCATTGTCCAACTCTAAAGATCCTTCCCAGTTCTGACATTATAAACTATGTTCTAAAATTCTCTTCAATTCTAATGCCTTAGGGTTCGGGTTCTTCTCAGTTCTCAATATTCTATGCTCTTAAATCACTTCTGGCTTTAATATTGTAGGATTCTTAATTTCCCTTAACTATCTCATTTAATTTGCTACTTCTCTGATGGGATGAATAGCATCCTTCATCATTGTCCTCTTGGACCATAGTTGGTCATTGTGTTGATCAAATTCCTAAAGCCTTTTATTTTTACAGTGTTGTTGTTAAAGAATAAATTATCCTCCAGACCCTGCTGTTTTCACTCTGTATGAGTTCATATAAGCTTTCCCAGATTTCTCTGAAACTATTCCTTCTCTCATTTCATTTACACAACTTTATTCTATTATATTTGTACACCATAATGTGTTTGAACATTCACCAATTGATAGGTACTACCTTAATTTCTAGTTCTTTGTGACCACAAAAAGATCAAATACATTTTAGGACATGGTCCATGAAGGTATTTATTTTGTTTTATTATGTATAATTTATTATAATAGTTTTTTTTCTTAGTTGGGATAGGATGGAGAAGAAACAAATATTTGTTCATTGAAAAAAGGTTAGTTTTAAAGAATCTAGTAATTATAGATTAATTATTTCTTAGATCACAGGCACTCCATTTAATTTCCTAAAATGATCCTACATGTTTTGAGTGTGGGATTGTGAAAGAAAAAAAGATAAGGAAAATAAATTTGGGTAGGAAGATAAGGAATTATATTTAAGCAAGGGTTTTATTACCTGTTATTTAATAGTGCATTCTCAAAATTAATCTTCAGCATATTGAAATATATGGTCCCAATTTTTTAAAAAAGTTTGAATGACAAATCAGTGCCCCTCAAAACTTGACTGAGCACTGTTCTCCCTGTTTGGTTATCATTAAGTAGATTTAATCTGCTGGGGAATTGGCTGCTTGAAAAGAATTGTGAATTTTATAGTTCACCTCTGGCACATCATTCCTAAGTAGGTTATTATTTATAGAATACAGGAATAATTTATTAGATCATAAAGCTATGTTTCCCACAAATAATATAGTGAAAAAGCTAAATAAAAAGGCTCTCCAAAGAACAACAACCCATAACTTGATGTACTATGTATTTATTGCCAAAAAAAAAATACTTTACAAGGCTAAACTGACACTTCCTTTGAATAACAAGATGAAGTCATGTATCTGTAGTGTTTCCGGGTTTACAAAATGCAATCCAACGAGACAGGTACTAGAGATATTATTATTCCCTTACCTCCCCCTCCACCTCTTTCTCTCCTTTTTATTATGATTTTATTGGCATAGGGAACTCCCAGTGAGGAAATTTCCTCTTCCAATTCAGATCAGCAACTCTTCTGTAGCTTATGCTTTTAAAAAATTGTTTAGAGGGACTAAGAGTTAATAATGTATCTTACCCCAGTCACACTGCAATTATGTGTCAGGTAGGTCTTCATAGCTTTGACCACTATTTTGCAGCTTCTCAATTCCTCTCCCCATTTTGTAGGTGATGAAATTGAGCCTTAGAATAATGAAGCGATTCAGCCAAAGTTGTTCTGTTTGATAAATATGAAAGTTAGGATTTAAGCCCAGATCTTCTATTTATAAGTATAATTTGCTCATTCTCTCTCTCTTTCTCTCTTTGTCTCTTTCTGTGTGTCTCTGTCTTTCTGTCTCTCTTTCTTTCTCTCTGTCTGTCTTTCTCCTTTCTCTCTCTCTTTCTCTGTTTCTCTATGCATTGCTATTTCTGTCTGTTTCTCTTTTTTCTCTGTTTCTCTCTATATATTTCTCTTTTTTTTCTGTCTCTGAGTTTCACACACACATAAAGAGCAGATAGACTCACAAAGATACACAAATAACTATGTAACTATAAATTATATCTATAACAATTCATTTTTAAAATGTTACTTTACCAATTTAAAAGTATACACACATGCACAACTCTTCTCCATTCCTTCAACTCCCAGCCCAGAGCAAGAAATCTTAGGTCATTGTCTGCCCTGTCTCCAGATCTATGCTGAATGTAAAGCATCATAAACTATGTCTTATTTCTCTCCACAATGACTTGGGTCCTTTCACCCACATTGGACAGCTATTCTCTGAAACAGGATGAAAAAGACATTTGCTTTGCCCTGCATGCTTTTCACTTTGGGCAGGAAGAAGACAAGATTTAACATGAGTGTGATGAATTAATCTCTCTATGTAAACTACCCCAGCTGTCCCAACAGCTTTGCCATTGCAAACATTTTCAGCAATTCTGCCATTGTCTCCATCAGTGGGAGACAGAGGAGCCACTTGGGGACTCTGTAGGCTTTCTAGTTTGATTAAAGAATTGATAAGCTCCCTTGATTTGGCTCCCTTGAACACAAATAATTCCGGCAATTATTAAGAGGTGGGATAGAATATGGTGAGGGCTAGAATTTCTTGATTATTTGCTTCTTTTTTTTATTTTTAATACACATTGCCTTATGAATCTTGTTAGGTGAGAAAAATTGATGATTTGTTTCTTAATTGATATTCTGTTCCTTCTATTGTCATTAATGACACGTTTTAATGTTTTTGGAGTTCTTTTCATACTTTTTATCCAGAAAGTTTTATGTCATACACTACCAAAAGCAAACCATTTCCAAATGAGGACATTCACTATCACCAGACATCCCTCAATGTCAGGACTCCTTCCATGCAGCAAGCACATGTCACCACCTTTGGGGCTTCTCGTTAATTATATTGGCTGCAGGAGAGTTTTACTCTTCAGCCTATGGACAGCTGTTCTGTGTTCATTCCAGGAGAAGCCAAGGATGGGGAATTCTCTGCTAAATGAGGGGGCTGTGAACAAGAAAATTGTCCTTGTCCATAGCAGGATGGGGAGCAGAGGTAGGAAAGAGTAAAAAGAATTAAGGTCTGAGTGAGAGAAAGATGTTCTGGATTGCCTTTACTGTCTCTCTTATCTCCATCCCCATTTGAAGTCAGTTGCTTCTATATATTTTCTTTTTCAACTCTCCCTCCCTTTTTATCTCTTCCAAGAGTAGTGTGTGAAGAAACTGGATGAAAACAATAGTGGTTCACATTGATAGAGTGTTTTAGGCCTTACAAAGCACCTTCTTAACAAGGCTCTAGGACTCAAACCAAATTTTTCCTTGTTATTCTGGGCCTATAATTTCACTGGCCCTCTACTACTGCAAATTTAGAATTATTTTTAATTTTCTGAATTAGTTACCTGAAGTACTGAAAAATTATGTAACTGTGTAACTTGTCCAGTGTCTTACAGCCTGCATGTGTCAGAGTCAGGACTTGAACTCAGACATTCTGAAATAAAAGGATATATCTGCCCTCTGATAGTACTTCTCAGTGCAAGTATTATACCCACTTCACAGATGAAGAAACTAAGGCTGAACATGATCAAATGACTTGTACATGGTCATGTAACAAGTAATTGGTAGAATAGTCTCAAGGTCATTTGAGTATAAATCAAATACTTTGTTTACTGCACAAATCTTAGTCTCAAGGTTTAATAGGCTGCATCTACCATATGCCTCAAATAACATATAGGCTGATCATAACATTTATTCATTCATTCATTCACCATATATATACATACTATGTTAGTCATTTTGGGTGAGCAAAAGTAACATGGATTACCAATCCTCAAATTGACAAATGATAAAAGGATATATGAACAAGCAGTTTTCAAAAGAAGAAATCAAGGCTATTTATAGTCACATAAAAAAATGGTCTGAAAAATTGACTAGAGGCATGAAAAATAAAATAATTCTGATGTATGATATCATACTTATGAGATTGGATAAGGTAGAAAAGAGAAGTAACAAATTTTGGAGGGGATTTGGAAAAATTGGGGCACTAATGCATTGTTTGTAGAATTTTGAACTGATCCAACCATTCTGAAGAACAATTTTACACTATGTCCTAAGGGCTTAGAAATGTAAATGCTGTTTGACCTAGCAATACCACTAATAGGTCTGTATTCCAAAGAGATCAAAAGAAAAAAAAAAAAAGAATCTATATTTACAAAAAATATTTATATCAGCTCTTTTGTTTTAGCAAAGAATTGAAAGCCCAATGATTTTGAGGAAATACTATTATGATATTAAAAATGATGAGCAAAAAACCAGAGAAGATTTATATGAACCAATGCAAAGTAAAGTGAAAGAATCATGAGTCAGTTATAACAGCAATATTTTAAGGATGATCAACTGTGAAAAATTTAACTACTCTGATCAATACAACAATCCAAGATATATCCTGAGGACTTATGATGAAAATTACTATTTACTTCTAGACAAAGAAGTGACAGAGTATGGATGCAGATTAAAGCATACTTAAAAAAAAAACTTATTTTTGTGGGGGGAAGGGGTTTGCTTCCCCCAAATAAGCCACAACATGGCTAATATGGAAAAATATGTTGTTTAATTGCATATGCATAGTCTATATAAAATTGCTTGCTTTCTCAGGGATAGAGAGAGGGAGAAAATTTGGAATTCAAATTCTTTAAAAAACAAATGTTAAATATTTTTTATATGTAATTGGAATTCCCAATCCAGTTAGAAAGTCAAGGCATCGAAGTTAAATTAAACATGATAAAGTAATATAAAATATACACTTTGGCCGCAGACTATAAATTTCTCAAGGGCAGGGAGGCACTATTTTTCCTTTTTGTCTTTTTTGTTTGATTACCACAATTCCTTGACGAATACATTTTTGTTGAATCATACCCAGTTGAAAGACACAGACAGAAATTTGTTTAAAAACAGACAGAAATTTGTTTAAAAACAATTAATATTAAGTGATTAAACTTAATACAGTAAGAGAAAGAATGCCACACAGCAGCATATGATTATTATATGTCATGTATGTAGCATTGACACAATGTTATACTATAGCAAAAGAAAACAGTAAAGAAAGGCTTCATTGAAGGAGAAATTTGAGTTTGGCCTTACAGCAGAGGTGATAAAGATCCCCTGGTCAAACTAGATTAAAATTCAATTGGAAAATATTTAACATAATAAATAAAAATACAACATAACATAGATAATGTTAATATGTGATTTTCTGAGTCAATGTGTTACTCACAGGTAGCCTTACTTATTATTTAGTGACTTCTGTTTTTATTTGAATTTGATAGCATTGCTTTAAAAGCAAGGTAGGATTTCAATAGGTAAATAGGGACAGAGGTTCCATGTCAGGGGAAACAGAAAAGAGACACAGTAGGAGACATTATGGGTGGTCATGGAGCATCTTGTTTTGAAATTTTTTTAACTCAGTGGAAAGAATGTTGGATTTGAAGCCAGAGGACTGGGCTCTAATCCAACCTTAACCATTTCTTAGCTATATGATATTGAGCAAATCACTTATCTTTTCTAAGTTTCCTTATCTTTAAAATGAGGTTACCCTACAACTTTAAGTTTCCTTCCAGCTTTAAATTTAAAATCCTATGAGTCTAAGATTGCCCTTCATAAGTAATATTATGTATTACAGTTGCTGAATAGTCTGACTTTTTGTGATACTACAGATCTCTGTCCATGGGGTTTTCTTAGCAAAGATACTGGAATGATTTGCTAATTTCTTCTCCAGTGAGAGGTTAATTGACTTGACCAAGATCAAACAGCTAGGAAGTTTCTGAGTCTAAATTTGAACTCACATCTTCCTGATCTGACTCAGTGCTTAATCGACTACATCAGCTAGTTACTCCTGTATTTTAATTACTTATGTTAATGTCTTATCTCCTTACTAAATTGTGAGTTTCAATGCGGAAAAAGTCCCTCTATAAAACTGCATATCTCTCCAAATGACCAGCACATTTGGAAGCATACAATAAGCACTTTAAATAAATATTGGTTAATTTATTGGTGATATGTGAGTTTGTGGATTTGGGATTGTTGCTTCCTTCCAAGCAAATAATCCAATCTGAATTGATAAAATAGAGAGTGATCATCATTAAAGACAAAACATTATGAGCTGTTTACTTTTTGCCTAAAATAGTATATGTGAAAGGGAAGAAAGGTTTGAGAAGGAAGAAAGGAAAGAAATGGGACTCAGTGTCCTTGGTGCATCTTACTTCCAAAATTTTCATGCTTTATTGTACCATATTATATTTGACTGAAAGTTTCATGAAATAAGAAGGGAAAAAAAGAATCAGACTTTTAGATCCAGGAAGGATGTCACAAAATTTAAATATTTTTACTTCTGTGAACAAAATAGAGAAATTTGAATGTAGTGATAAGATTAAAAGTGATGTTAGCTGTAGAAATGCAGGGTTTTTTCTCCCCCTGTATGTTTTTTTTTTCCTTATCTCTTCAAACATACACACACAAGGAAAAAAAAGAAGTATATTTAACAAGGTGATTTCAGCATCATTTAAACTGATATTGAGTAGCCTAATGTTTTATAAAATCTAAGTCATAGGTATCAAAGCCAAATCTGTATCAGTCACCTTGAATGTCTATTACCCAGCTAGCACTGTGCTAGGCACTGGAGCGTGGATGTCACTGCAATAAGGATGTCATTGAGCCTGACCCATGAGTTTGAACTTGTAATGGATTAGTGCAGATATAGCTCATGTTGCTAATTAACAATTGGTCCAAAAGAAAAATAAATGAGAAAAAAATGAAGACAATTTTTCCCCAAGCAAAGCTAGGGAAACAGTGACATTGCAGCAAAATAAAAGGTCTAATATAGTGATTGTTATAGTCATCACCAGAAAGTGACACTATATCTGAAAGGACCAAAATTTATGAAGTCTTAATAATACTTATACTTCTTCAGTAAGGAGGAAGGAAAGCGTGAGCTTAGTGTCCAGTTAGCAAAAATTAATAGAGAAAATAGAAAATTATCAGCAGGCACATTTTTTTGTCCCCCACAGTAGGTATCCAGAATCTTTGTCCTTACCCATTAGCCCCATAGTACACTAACTTCAAGTTCAAGATCTTGAACTCAGATCTTCTGCTCAGCTCTTTCTTAAGATCACTGCATTCAGAGTATTCCGAGGTTCAGTCTCCCTCACCCTTCTCCATCTTGCGCTGAGTACATTTACCCCTCCCCCAGACTGAATTGTTAGTTGTGGCTCTGATGATTGCCTGATCCTTCAAAATGAATTGCTTAATGGATACTTACCAGAGGTCAGAGCCTTCTGGGATCACTTGCCTTTGTACCATGGCCATGTGGAAACTATTGTGGGTAACCAAACAAAAGGAGACAATAAGAAATCAATATGCAGGGTGCCTACAAACTGTGAGGAAAGGTAATAGCTTTTCCCTGTTTGGCCATTAAATGCATTTCATCTGCCAAGGAAAGTGATTCTCTCTCCCTAACTCCATATTCATCCCACTGATTGGTTACCAGTGAGCATTCCAAGTTTAAACTTCCTGTCTTGCATTTAATGAGGATATCTTTTACCCACAAGTCTGCAGAAGTTTTTCTTGTCTAGTCAGAGCAACATAGGTTTAGAACTGAATGGAACAGTCCCAAATCCAAGAAGATGAAGTGGTTTGCCAGTCCTCACACAGGTGAGTTAGAATTTCAATCCAATCCCTCTGTTTCCAAAACCAGCAAATCTTTGGGTGGGCCTTTATTCAAAAATCTATCAGTACATTTTCAGAAGAACAGCCACATGAGAATCTCTGCTTACTAAATAACTACTGGGAAGGGTACAAAGACCAAAATAAATTATTTCTTGCTCTCCAGAAGCCTATAGTCTAACTGTAGAAAATATGTACACACTAATATGTTTGCTCTCTCCTTGAATTCCCAAAAGTCCTTGGATTTTTACAGTAAATTTGATAAATGAGAAACTGATCACTTTCTCATTAAACAATTTTATTCATTGTCTGGCTTAGCACAACTAATGGAGCAGTTAGTGCTAGTTTTGTAGCATTTTTTAGCTCCTTCTGTCTCCTACATGTATTATATTCTATATCACTCACTGCCCTTCCCCATCTCATGATAGTTGCTGAAGTCTTTCCACATATGCAGATAATTCCACATTTAATTCTTGGGTGAGTGACTATTGAACATTAAAATGACTAAAAGGTAATCTCAGGATCTTTCACCAGATTTTCATGGTTTCCCTCATTTCCTGTGTTATAGCCTCCTCATCCTGGAAACTGTATCGAATAGATATATATAGACTCACAATTCACTTAAATCTTCAATTCTTACTATAAGAGGAGTTGGTTGGATGTGAATGACACAGACAGGTATGATAGGAATTCAGAAGGAATTCTTCCTCCTTTGGCAAGCTTAGAGCTTCACAGAGAAGAGATTTGAAGTAAACCTTGGAGGTTTTATATAGGTACAGATAGGAAAAGGTGGCAGGATTAGCTGGGGAGAGTGATTTCAAATAGAACAAAAATTATCCATGTCATTTAAAAGTTTACCGTTTTTTGTTTTGTTTTGTTTTGAACCAGAGAAAGTAGAGAGAATATTTGGTGACACTAATTATGATATCTAAAACAAAATGCATTGATTTAAATTATAATAAATATATAGCTACATTTATCCCTTTTTGCTTTTCCTTTTTCTCAACAATATGTACCACATACTAAAATTTGATTGCTTAAGATGTTGAATCTAAAATCCATTAGATATTTTAAGTCTTCCATGTATAAGCAAAAGCATATTCTACCTGGAGACAAAATAAATAAATAAATCTGAGCTCTAATTTTAGCTCTGCTACTTTTTGCCATTATAACCTTGGGCAAATAATCTATTGGTGATTCAGTTTCCTTATCTGAAAAATGAAGTGGTGGATTAGGTGATCTCTTTTTATTGAACCACCCTAGAGACAATACAGAGCTATTAAGGTTAGAGAATTGAATTGATATAGTTCCTAAAACCCAAAGTCTTAGAGAAAGTGTTTTAGCAGTTGTGTGGAGGATTAGTTGGAGAAGGAAACAACTAAACACAGAGATTATTAATTAGAAGGTTACTGAAATAGTTTTAAAAAGAAGAATTGAAAAATCAAAACAAAAAACTTTACAAGTGATTGTATATGGGAAATGGATAAAAAAGAATAGTCAAGGATGATTTTAAGATTATGAACCTAGGACTAGATTGACTGGTAGAATATTGATATTGACTGAAAGTGGGAAGTTTGAAGGAGGATCCATTTTAAGAAGAAAATAAGTTCCATGTTGGATGTAACAATAACAGTATCTAGCATTTGTTATAGCACTTTAAGGCTTACAAAGCACTTTATAAATGTTAATCATTTGAATTTAATATTAAGAGAAACAAGTATAACACAATGATAAGGTAATGTGTCTGGAGGCAAGTAACCTGAATTCAATTATTAGCTCAGCTAGTAGAGTGCTGTATGTATGTCTTAAGCTAAGTCACTTTTTTGTACTTGTAAAGTGGCCAATACTAGCATCTAAATTGCAGAGTTGTAATAAAGATTGAACAGATTCATGTATGCAAAGCACTTTGTAGACCTCCCAGTCCTATTTAAATGTGATTTGCTGTTGACTATTGTTACTGTTTTATTCAGATATACATGTGTATCAGGCAGTTAGAAATGAAGGACGGTAGGTCAGAGGACCATTACTGTATTTTGATCTTCAAAACAAGTAATGAAGTGGGCGGCACAATAGAGTACAATGAGATCAGAATTGAGACTTAGCAAATCTGACCTATGATTTGGGGCAAATCAATCTTTAGGATCTCAGTGAACTCCTCTGTAAAAAGAGGCAATTTGGCTGTCGGGAATCAAGGTCCCTTTAGTTCTTTGATTCTTAAGATCTAGCACATGTTCTTATTCCTCTTTAATAGATGAGGAGTCTTAGAAGTAGTTAACTTCCCCAGAAACTCCAAGGAGATCGTGACAGAACTAGTCTACTGATTTTAGTGGCAGGACCCAGATCTGCAAGCAAAGAGCACATTAGGAAAAGACTGAGAGCTAAGCCAGGTGCCATTTTTTCTTTAGAACTATTGATGAGCACATCTAATAGGTGGCCCTATATATCAAGCCTTCAGTGTGCAGTCACTTAGGATACTGTGAGGCTGATATAGGACAAAGAATGGGTTTTCTCCTTTTTTACCTGATCCCCAAATGCAGGGCCACACATACAGCAAATCCAGACATGTTAGTTATTGGTGAAGCTGAACCTGCTGAGAATGTAGTCCTTGCAAAAAGAGTTCAGAATGCAAAGTCAGGAGAAATGTTTTCTTGGGAGCCCAACAAACTGACAAGAGTACACATCTAAATCCCTGCATCCCCAAGCAGAACCACTGTAAACTGAATGGCCTAAATCTGCCTGTTCATGGAAAGGGAACATCCCTGCTTGAGAAATGGCTCCCCAGTGTGAATGTTTTATCTCAGTACAACAAAGGCATAATAGTTAAAGAATTACATATCATAAAATGACAGATGTGTGGGATTCCAAGCCCTCCCCTTTCTCCCCCCAACCCCTAACAATGCCCCACTATATCTTCCTCTGTTATGTGGCTACCTTGTCCCAGAAAAGTGTCTAATATATTATTATTAAATAGCTCTTCTCTGGCACAGAAATAAAATGCTCTGTGAGTAAATAAAACCTTTACTTCAGATAGAATATGGGTACAAGACACCTGATCCACCATATTTGCATCAGAGCTTTGGTTCACGGATGGCACCAGCGCTATGAAACACACACACACACACACAAACACACACACACACACACACACGCTGCCAACTGGACAGAGTTACATGAACAGAGATACTTAAAACATCCAATTCTAGTACAATTAGTGACTTAGAATTCAGGTGTTCATCCATCCCACCCCTTAAGGTGTATTTTCTTTGTTATATCATGCCCTTCATGCCACTGGAGAACTATTCTCAGGCAATAGCTTTTTTCCCTCTGCCACATTAGCATGCAAACAGCATTTGTTCTTGTGTATTGGGCTTTTTATTATTTTTTTTGAAGAGATCTAAGTCTAGTGACTGTATCTCTCTGGCTCTTTATCTCTTTCTTTGCTCCACAGCATGTTGTAGGGATATACTGAAGAAATAGTTTAAATTTCAATGGAGAAATGCCTGCCAGCCTTCAGGGAACACAAAAAAGTAAATCAGTCATCGTCCTTTATGAAGAGAGGAAACTCAGTGTAGTAGAGAAATGTTGGTCTCTGAGCCAGAAAAGATTTGGAATCCCCAAGGCCATGCAAAACTGAGACAAGTTTGGTTTTGTTTTATTCTTCAAACTGTGCCTCAATTTCTTGTTTTGTAAGATGAGTATAATAGGTTCTTTTGAAGCTAAAATGAGCTACCACATAACATATGTAAAGGACTTTGCAGATGTTAAAGTTTCATATAAATGGCAACCACTTCTTTTGTTGCTGTTATTCAGGTGAAAATATTCAGCAAACAGGTGGAGATGTAGGATTGGAGTTTCAAAATACTGTCAAAAACATTACAATATTTTATCCCCCAAACAAGTAATATAGTGGTCAATTGCAGTATAGTAAAATGAACTCTGAACTGGGATTTAGAAGTCCTGATCTTTGACTTTGGGCAAATGATTCAACTTTTTGACCTCAGTTTATTCATATATAAAAGATGATAATTGAACTAAAATAGATTTACAATCTTTTGTAGTCTTTTAATCATTAAGGTGAACTATAAAGGCTATCCCAGTGACTGCTATTATTGTACACAGGATTATAGATTTTGTGTTAGATAGAACATAAGAAGTTACCTAGGGATAGGATAATAGATTCAGAATTGGAATGATTATCTTATCCAATACTCTTATTTTATTGATGTGGAAACGGAGGTTTAGAGGGGCAAATGACCCACATGGCCTAACATCTCATAGGCAGAAAATAGCAAAGGCAGGATTTCAAACTTAAAAACCTCTGCTTTGTCTTTTTAGAAAACTATCAATATTTTGTTTTAAATAATACTTTATCTTTTCTTCAATTACATGTAAAAAAACAATTTTGTTTGTTTTGAATTTCAAATTCTATCCCTCATCTCCTTGCCTCCTTTCAAGCAATCTGAAAGAAGTTTATTTATGTTCAATATAAACACATTTCCATATTAGTCATTTGGGGGGGCAGGGGAGAAATGAAGGAAGAAAGGAAAAATGCTTCAGTCTCTATTAAGACATCATCAATCCTTTCTCTGGATGCAGATAGCATATTTCATCATGATTCCTTTAGGATTGTCTTAGATAATTTGTTGCTTAGAAGATCTAAGTCATTCATTGATGATAATCATATAATATTGCTGTTATTATAAAAAATATTTTCCTGGTTCTTTTCACTTTACTTTGCATCATTTCATGAAGTCTTTACTGGTTTTACTGAATTCATGTTAATCTGCATTTCTTCTAGCACAATGATATTCTATTACAATCATGCACCATATCTTACTTTGCCATTCACCAATTGATGGGCATCCTTTCTTTTTATTGTTTTTTTATCTTGATTTTTTTGCACATTATAGTAGTTTATGTTTTTCCAATTACAGGTAAATAGAGTTTTCAATATTCATTTTTGTTAGATTTTGAGTTCCAAATTTTTCTCCCTCCTTTCATTGACTCTTCAAGATAGCAAGCAATCTGATATAGGTTATAAATGTACAATTATGTTGAACATACTTCTAGTGATGTTGTAAAAGAAGAATAAGAACAAAAGGGAAAATCCTGAAAAAGAAAAAAACAACAACAAAAAAAGAGGAAATAATATGCTTTAACCTGTCTTCAAACTCCATAGTTCTTTATCTGGATGTAGGTGACATTTTCCATCATAAGACCTGGTATTGGTTTGAGTTACTGTATTGCTGAGAAAAGCTAAGTCTAACATAGTTAATCATCACACAATGTTGTTATTACTGTGTACAATGTTTTCCTGGTTTTGCTCACTTTACTCAGCATCAGTTCATGTTTCCAGGTTTTTCTGACATCTACTTACTCATAATTTCTTGTTGCACAATAGTATTCCATTACATTCACATACCACAATGTGTTCAGCCATTCCCCAATTGACAGGCATCTCCTCAATTCTAATTCTTTTTGGTAAAGGGTTTGAGATTTTGGTCTATGTCTAGTTTCTGTAATGGGCTTTTTTTTCCGATTTCCAATTCTTAGCTACAACAAAAATAGCTTCTATAAATATTTTAAGCAAATAGTTTGTTTTTCTCCATTTTATCTCTTTAGACACACACCTAGTAGTAGTATAGCTAGATCAAAACATATGTGGCATTTTATTACCCTTTGGGAATAATTCCAAATTCTTTTCCAGAATGGATGGACTATTTCATAATTCCATTAACTGTGCACTAATGTCATAAGAAACCACCAATATTAACACCATCTTGCTTTTATATAACTATTTAATCCATTCAATGCACCTTCATTATCTTACTCAATCAAATATCACTGTAAAGTCATAGGACAGACAGGAGTCATCACCATTTTACAAAAAGATAACTGAAATACTGAGAGATAAAAATCACATAGTCAGTGACATTGTAAGCCAATGATAGAGATAAAGTGAGTACACTGGTTGCCTGCTCACTAGTGTCCTTTTCCCATACATCTTCCTTATTTATGTTTCATTCCTGAAATTAAGTATCCACCTTAAAAGACAGTATCTTGGAGACTAGCACTGAGAAGAAAAAGTTAATACCATTTTTAAGAGGAAAACATCTTCTATGTTTTAGCTGTCTCATGTAATTCTTTTAAATCCTCTAGATGGATCTAGGGTATAGTTGGCATGGGACAAATGTTACAACATAAAGACTATACTGGGTAATTGCTATTTCTAAATTTCTCAGTACAGAAAAACTCAATGATGTTTCCTTCCCCCCATCATGGTCTCCCTGCATGTAAGTACTGCTTAGCACTCCTTCAAATGATTCTTCAATTTGTAATTAATGAATTTGATAGAAGGATCATGCCTCAAGTGACTCAAAGATTCTGGAAGTCCTTGACTTTTGTAATTTATGGAAGAATTGCAAAAGCCATTCATTGTATTTGCCTTCTTCATGAGCCATTTTTCTATTAAATTAAATCTATAAAGCATTTTCATAAGACATATGTCAAAAATGCTCAAAAGGTAACATTTTATTCTTGATTTACTTGTGTCCAATCACCTGGGAAAGAGCAAGAAGTTGTATTTTAAAAGCTGTGTTCTCTACTTAACTTCTACTTGGAAGTAAAACTGTGATGTGGTCCTAACCCAAGACTCTCAAAGATTCTTCCCCAAAACAAAAAGGTTTAAAGTAGAGGCTCAAGGATGGAATTTGTGTCTTCTTACATGAAGAGCACTTACCTAAGAATGCATAAGATGATCACCAAAGACTTGGTCAATAGCTAATTAATTATCTAGTTGACAAAAGCACCACTAAAGTGGTGATCTGCAAGTTGATGTATTAGCTAAACTATACATGAATATCCATACCATACAATATTAGGCCAGTTTTAATTGATATAATATTTTTATTGATATATATGTATATGGTTTTTTATATATATGGAGCTACAAGTAAGGAATTTTACTTGTGATGTGATTTTTTAAAATCTATGACTTTTTATCAGATATATGATAATGGGGATTCCTTTCATGGAAGAGTTGGTCTAGATAGCTGTTAATGTCCCTTTCACCTCTCATTTGGTGTCTATGATATTAAATTTATCCCTATTAAATTTAATTTGAATCTAGTCATCCCAAGTTAGTAATACATCAAGATCATTTGGGATCTTGATTCTGTCAGGAAAAGTATTATCTATCCATCCTGTTTTTACAGCATTTACAAATTTGATAAGTGTGCTATTATTTTATCCATCACTGACAAAAATATTGAATAGATTATATCCAAGAATTAGAAATATCCCTTCCACATTGACATCAAACTCAAAATAAACCCAACTCTGGACCCAATCATTCAACTAATTCCAAATCTATCCCAAAGTACTATATTCTAAACCATATGTTCCTATCTTATCTACAACAATAGAATGAGGAATTTTGTCAAATACTTTCTTGAAATGTAAACAGACTGTGTCTGCTATAATCCTCTGATCTACCAGTCCAGCCATCTTGGTCAAGAAAGAAACTAGGTTGTCCTGGATTGACTTATGCAGTACAAAGTCATGCTAAATCTTTGTGATCACTGCAGCCTTTTCCAGGTCATTCACAAACAGTACTTTTAATAAAACATTCTAAAAGTCATATAGGTATCAAGGTCAATTACATTGGCCTTTAGTTTAGAGATAACGTTTTCATCCCCCTCTTTTTTAAAATATTGAGACATTTGTCCTGCTCTGATCTAACAATACAGTTATTATTCTCCATGATCCTTCAAAGATCACTGACTTTAGTTTCAACAATCCTATTAGCCTCTATTTTTTCAGGATTCTGGAATCTTATTCATCTTCTGGCAACACAAATACATCTGCAACAGGGACTTTTTTTTATTTTATATTTTGTTAATTGGACACCAACCTCTGATTAGTCATTTTATTCTGTTCTTTCCAGTTCAAAGATCATGGAATCAAGTAAAAGTGGAGTAATTCACCATCTCTCCATCATCCATTATTATACTCTTGTCTGCCACTGTAGCTGTTTATTGAATCTGTTCTTTTGCCCAATATTGCTAAAATGAAGAAAACCTACCATTTATTTATATTTCACTTTCTTTGCCAAACTTGCCACTCTGAGTTTTAAAGAATAAGATTATTCTTATAGACTATGTAATGATTTTGTATTCATTCTCTGTTCTTTGTCTTTGTCTTCAAATTTTAAATTTCTTTTCAAAATCTTGGTTGATTTCTCTGTACTTTGGCATCAATATAGCTAAATAACTTTGTCCTTTTCTCCTTGATGCAATTATTTCTCTGTGACTTCAGAATTTCATACCTTAGAACTCCCCAATCCTCCTAAGGTAACTTTTCCTATAGAATTAGGACATAGCATTCTATCTATCCTATTTTTGGATGCTTTGGGATTTCCTAAACAAAAATCTAAGATCAAAAACCAAACTATTCCTATTTTTCCCTTCTTAATTCACAAAATATAATATAGGATGGCCACTCCCCTACCCACAAGTACTCCATTATTTCTATTTTAACAACTACCTCCTTGTTAGTAGAAATCAGATTCCAGAAAATTAGTTCCCTTTTTGGAGTCTTGCAGCACTTGAAGAATGAAATGACCACTAAAGCCAATCAAGAGATGAGTAGGTACTTTGCTTTTGGCAGAAAGAAAGCTCCAAAAGTTTAGATAAGTGAAGTCCTCTGCCTTTCCATATCGTACTACAGTGCCACTCTTATGATTGGTTTTTTCTTTTTCAAACTCCTCATATATTCCCCCTTTCCATCCAGATGTTCTGTATGATGTATTTCTGTTTCTGTTTCCAGTTATTTTTATCTAAATATTCACAATCATGTTTCCCTCTTTTGGTTTCTAGATTTCCTCATAAATATGTCTTAATATGTATTTCTACTCTGCCAATTCCCCCACTTCTATATTTACCTTTATTTGATCTGTTCCTATTGAGTAAAGTGCATTTCCATGATCACATTATATCCTTGGATTACATTCTACTGGAGTTTGGTAAGAGTCTTGTCAAAATTGTTTTTGTTTGTTTGTTTGTTTTCTCACCATGAATTCATTTTATTTGTATATTTTAATTTTCAAGATTTTTTTATATTTTGTTTTTTATGTTATCTATGAGGATAGAGGAAGAGGGAGAAAGAGGAAAAGTTCAAAACTGATACCTCAACTAAACCTGACATTATTATATAATCCATAAATACTCTGTTTTGGCAAAGACTAGAAAGAGAGAAAACAAGCTCCCATATCTTCTTTGGAACCAAATTTGGTCATTATAATGATACAGCAAATAATTTTGGTTTTTTTGTTGTTGCTATTCTTTACATTGTTGTAGTCAGGTTAGTATGTAACCCTTCCCTAGTTGTTCTTTACTTTGTATCAGTTCATGAATCACATTTCTCTATATTCTTAGAACAAAATAATATCCTAATATTACACTCATGTGCCACAATTTTTTTGTTTATGCATTGTTAGATATATACATACATATACATACATGCACACACACATGTGTATGTGCATTTGTGATTGGTTATTGTCTTGTGTTCTCCCAAAATGACATCACTATGTTAAAGTCAAGTCAGAGTGTGGCTAATTAGACCAATGCAAGGAATGGTCTTGAATTGCTCCAACACAAGTTGGATACAAATAGTCCCTATGAACATTTGGGGTAGACTCTTTAGCTTTGTACATCCCGTGTTTCTTCTGAACTAATTCAATTCTCCTTTCTTCATAGAGGATAGCACCTTCTCTGATGAGGGTATGCCATGCTGAGAAGTCCTGAGCCAATGTCTCCCAAATCATATAACCAATTCTAAAGTACTTCACAAAGCACTAAAGAGAGACCTTGAGAATGTCCTTGTATTGATTTTTCTGACCCCCCTATGAGTGGCTCACCCTGTGTGAATCCTCTGTAAAATGGGCTTTTTGGCAAGAATACATTTGGGATTAGAACAATATGCCCAACTCAATGGCGTTGTGCTCTCTGCAGCAGAGTTGGAATGCTTGGCTCTTTAGTTCAAAAAGGACCTCAGTGTGTGGTACCTTATCCTGCCAGGTGATCTTCAGAATGTTCCTAAAACAATTCAAATGAAAGTGATTCCGTTTCCTGGCACTTTATAGTCCAGGTCTCACTGACATACAACAATGAGGTCAGCACAACGACTCTGCTGACTTTCAGTTTGGAAGTCAATCTAATGCCTCTTCTCTTTCACACTTTACTTTGGCCTCTACCAAACACTGAATGGCAATGTGTATATATGTCTGAGATCATGGATTTTATTGATAATTCTTTTCTTGGAATTTCCCCAAAATTTTGGTGTTCTATTGTTGTTCTAGGCACCTGTACTCTTATTCTTCCTACACACCCTCTCTTAGACTATAAGGTTAATAAATGTAATAAATTGGTAATTTTCTCTTTTTCCCCTTCCTTTTCATTTGAAAGCCTTTGATTAGATTTACAAGATTCCAGACAAATACAAATTTAACAGTCTTTGTTAGGTGTAATCTCTCTGACAAATAGCCCACAGTTCTTATATTTTAAGCCACAGTCTTGGAGTACCAATCCTGTTCTCAGATACAATAATCTTAAACAGCTATTCACTTCCTAAATTGACTTTCTTTTGTAACCAACTGGCAAAAAATATCTGTCAAAGTTTGGAAGTTTAATGTAGAAAGTAATAACAAAAGGGAGAAGTATCCTGTCCTTTAACTGGAACTCCACTGTGAAATTTGAGGATCTTATGTCCTCTTCTCAGATCATGAAGAGCTATTTCTCACTGTCTGTGTTCTATTGGACATGATTAAGCTGGAAAAAAGTAGGTTGGGGTCAAGGAAAACAATATGGCTTCTATTTAAGTGTACCCTTCGCCATGGCTAGCGGGCTCTTGGAAGATGAATTAGATCTTGTTTAAATATTTTGTTTTGGGGAAGTTTATCAAAATATATGTATGAATGTATGTATAATCAAAATCACTGCTTATAATTAAAGTCATAGAGCAGCTAAATTGCACAGTGGATAGGGTGCCAGGCCTGAAGTCAGGAAAGCTAATTTGAGATTAGATCTGCCTTCAGATACTTCCTAGATATGTGACCTTGGGTAAATCACTTAACACAGCTCTGTTTGCCTCAGTTTCTTCATCTGAAAAATGATCAGGAGAAGGAAATGGAAAAACACTTCAATATATTTGCCAAGAAAACCCCACATGGTGTCACAGCATTGGACATGACTAAAAATGACTCAACAATAGCAGCAACATTAAAGTCATAAAATTCTCTATCTTATTTTAAAGTCTACAAGCTATATTAACAATGTTAGCTATTTTAGTCAGGAGTTAACCTCTGTGTTGTTCTCATTTCCAAATCACATGTATTAACTAGTCCATTCAATTGTAGGCCTTTATTTAACAATTAATTTTTAATAACTCATAAGTATTATATATAAGTAGTCTAATTTGTAGGGATATAGAATGGACCTGTGGTTTTTTTTATTAGTATAGGGAATTTCTGAGTTAGGAAATCCTCTCACCCAGGAAAAGGTGACAAATTCTCAGCAATTAATTGTCTTAGAGATCTCCCTAGAGAAATTGAGAGGTTAAGCAAATTACCAAGGAACTCATAGCCTATTTGAGTCAGAAGCAAACCTTGAACCCAGATCTTCTATCAATTATGACAAACTATGTTTTATATGATGTTAAGTTACCAGAATAATCAGATGTGAATAGCTCAAATAGAGAAATAATGGAGAAAATTCTCAATAACTGTAGGCAGGAGGATGGAGGCCAGGGAATTAAACCTTGTTCTCTCCTCCTGCTGATTTCAGTTCCAGTTCATTTCAGATACACCTCTTATTTAGTGGATTTGAATGAAGCAGAACATCAGGCAGGCAGAGAGAGCTCTAGTCACAGCAACATGCCAATCTTCGTTTTCTTTCTAAGTGCTCAGCTGGAACATTTCTGTCTCTCCAACTACCACCTAGCAACCCATTCTCCTCTTTCTGACGCTGTTCCTTCCTCTTTGAATGTACACTATCTCTTCCTAACCATCTGTGTTCATACATATACTCTCACAAGAATATCTCCCTTTCTCAGGGCAGAAAGAAAACATTCACTGTCCATGATTATAGTTCTCCAAATTCGTAAAATCTCAGTCTCTTAATCTAGCATGATAGGAAGAAAACGAAACAAACCTTTCTTAAATAATAGCTTTTCTATTTTCAAAATTTACGCAAAGATAGTTTTTAACATTCACCCTTGCAAAATCTTATGTTTCAAATTTTTTTCTTTGCTTTTTTCCACTCCCTCCCCTAGACAGCAAATAATCCAATATAAGTTAAACTTGTGCAATTCATTTATACATATTTCACAATTATCATGCTGCATAAGAAAAATCAGATTAAAAAGGGAAAAAAATGAGAGAAAACAAAAAGCAAACAAACAACAAAAAAGATGAACTACTATGTTGTGATCTACAAACAGTCCCCAGAGTCTTTTCTCTGGATACAGATAACTTTCTTCATCATAAATCTATTGGAATTGACCTGAATCAATTGCAGGCCTCTATTTGTTGAAAAATTGTTGAAAAAAAACCAAGTTCATCACAGTTGATCATCATATAATCTTGTTGTTACTGTATATAACATTATCTTGGTTCTACTCACTTCTCTTAGCATCAGTTCATGTAAGTCTCTCCAGGCCTTTCTGAAATTGTCCTGCTGATCATTTCTTATTGAACAATAATATTCCTATTGTTCTGTAAGAAATGACCAGCAGGATGAATACAGAGAAGCTTGGAGAGACTTACATGAACTGATGCAAAGTGAAATGAGCAGAACCAGGAGATCATTATACACTTCAACAACGATATTGTATGAGGATGTATTCTGATGGAAGTGGATTTCTTTGACAAAGAGACCTAACTCAGTTTCAATTGATAAATGATGGACAGAAGCAGCTACATCCAAAGAAAGAACACTGGGAAATGAATGTGAACTATTTGCATTTTTGTTTCTCTTCCCGGGTTATTTTTTACCTTCTGAATCCAATTCTCCCTGTGCAGCAAGAGAACTGTTCGGTTCTGCAAACATATATTGTATCTAGGATATACTGCAACATATCTAACATATATAGGACTGCTTGCCATCTAGGGGAGGGGGTGGAGGGAGGGAGGGGAAAAATCGGAACAGAAGCTAGTGCAAATGATAATGTTGTAAAAAAAAAAAAATTACCCTGGCATAGATTCTGTCAACATAAAGTTCTTATAAAATAAAATTATATATATATATAAAATATTCCATAACATTCATAAACCATAATCTTTTCAATCATTCTCCAATCGATGGGCATCCACTTAGTTTCCAGTTCCTTGCCACTGCAAAAAGGGCTGCTATAAACATTTTTGTACATGTGGGTCCTTTTCACTTTTTATGATCTCTTTGGGATACAGGCCCAGTAGAGATACTGCTGAATCAAAAGACATGCACAGTTTGATATTTCTTTGTGCATTTTTCCATATTGCTCTCCAAAATGATTGGATTAGTTCATAACTCCCTCAACAATATGTTAGTGTCCCAGTTTTCCCACATCCTCTCCAACATTTATCATTATCTTTCCCTATCATCTTGGCCAATCTGAGAGGTGTGAGTTGATACTTCAGAGTTGTCTTAATTTGCATTTCTCTGATCAATAGTGATTTAGAATATTTTTTTCATATGACTACAAATGGTTTTAATTTCTTCTTCTGAAAATTATGTTAATATCCTTTGACCATTTATCAATTGGAGAAGGGCTTATATTCTTATAAATTTGAGTCAGCTCTCTATATATTTTAGAAATGAGGCCTTTATCAGAACCCTTGAATCTATTTTTTTTTTCAATTTTCTTTCTCTTTTAATCTTGTCTGCATTGGTTTTGTTTGTACAAAAAAAACTTTTTAAATCAATATAATCAAAATTAAACATTTTGCATTTCATGATGTATTTTAGTTCTTCTTTGGTAACAAATTCCTTCTTTCTCCATAAATCTGAAAGGTAGACTATCTTTTGTTCTAATTTTTTTTATAGTAGCACTCTGTATATCTAAATAATGAGCCGATTTTTATTTTATCTTGGTATAAGATGTTAGTTCAATGCTTAGTTTCTGCTATCCTATTTTCCAATTTTCCCAGCAACTTTTGTTATTCTAGAAGTTGGGGTCTTTATGTCTTATGAACCTAACCTATTCCATGATCAATTACTTTGTTTCTTAGCCAATATTAAATGGTTTTTGATGACCACTGCTTTATAATATAGTTTTAGGTTTGGTACAGCTAGACAACCTTCATTTGCATTTTTTTTCATTAATTCCCTTGAAATTCTTGACCTTTCTTCTTTCAGAAGAACTTTGTTATTATTTTTTCTAACTCTCTAATTTCTTGGCAATCTGATTGGGATGGCACTGAATAAGTAGATTAATTTAGGTAGAATTATAATTTTTATTATATTACCTTGGCCTACTCATGAGCACTTGATCTTCATGAGCAGTTGTTTAGATCTGATTTTATTTGTGTGGAAAGTCTTTTGTAATTGTGTTAATATAATTCTGATTTTATCTTGGAAGATAGACTCCCAAATATTTTATCTTATCTACAGTTATTTTAAATGAGTTGGAGAAGGAAATGGGCAACTGTTCAAGCATCTTTCATGGCACAGGGGGGTGGGGAGGGGGAAGGAAGAAAGAAAGAAAAATGAGGGATAAATATCTTAAACATTTAAATTCCAAATGAAATTTTCTCTTTGTATCTCTTGCTGCTAGACTTTGTTGATAACATATAGAAATGCTGATGATTTATGTGGATTTATTTTGCACTCCTGTATCTTTGCTAAATTCATGAATTGTTTCTAGTAATTGTTTCTAGTAGTTAGTTTTTGGTTGATTCTCTAGGATTCTATAAGTATATCATCATATCATCTACAAAGAATAATAATTGTGTTTCTTCATTACCTATTCTAATTCCTTTCATTTCTTTTTCTTATCCTATTGCTAAACCTAACATTTCTAGTACAATACTGAATAGTAATGTGATAGTGGACAATCTTTGGAATGCTTCCAGTTTATCCCCATTACATATGATGCTTGTTGATGTAAACCAATCCTTTTTAAGACAATTTCTCTTTTGTTCATAAAACAAAATGAAAAATTCTGACTTGACTCACAAACTTCCTAAACAGGTTTATCTCACCTTAGCAACAGAGATCACAAGAGTTACACTTTTCTAAAGACCTTTTTGATTTCCAGTAATGATGAGAATATTCCGTGCTCCCAAAAATTTGTTTCTTACCCAATACATCAAGATTACCCAATGGATTCTTTCTGGCAATATCATTGGTGCCTATGTGAATCACCACATTTGATTAATAGTCACCATATTTGCTAAATTTTGAAAAATTCTGTCTCTTTTTTCTGGATATAAACCCCCAACAATAATAGACCTTGGTATTATAATTGTCAGATCGACAAATATCTTTCCCTGAAATTCTCAGCAAGGAGTTAATAACTGGCCTTATTAATATCCCCTTCATCCCTTCTGTAATATCTCCAGACTGATAGCATCTTACATATCTATATTATAATTCTGTACAGTAAAGCTTCTTAAACTGTGGGTCACAACACCATATTCATATAATTGAATGTGGGGGTTGCAAAAAAAATTGGCAACAGTAAAAAGTATTAAACATTCCACCAAGGTTAAATTTTTAATGTAAAAATAAAAATACATCCACATCATTAGTATGCAAATTTGCTTTCATTTTTAATAAATGATAAAATTATACATAATACATACATATATGTATACCAAAGAATTATTTAAAAATAAAATTCTTTATGATTTATTATCAGTAAATGTGTTGATCAGTACATCAGTGAATACAAATGTAAATTTATATACCTATTTTATATTCCTATATACTTGGGGTCAGGTAAAAGTTTCTCCTGTGAAAAGGGGTCACAAATGGAAAATGTTTAAGAGTATATCTGCCTTCAAGGATAAACTGCCTCATCTTTCTCAGATCATCCTCTCTCCTTTTCAGGAAAAAAAAAATTGTCACAGCATTATTTTTTTCCAAATCTTCCTTGCTCTTCTCTGTCTCTTCTGTCACATTCCTTTGCCTCCTAACCTTCTGATACAAGAATTCCCTCTTACTCTTCAATTCACTTTTCTATTTCTATTTAAATATGGAATGTCTTTCTCTGGTCATAATCTTAGGTGTGATAGTGTATTTCTCAACCCTTTTTTCTTTCACTTCTTCTATAGGGATTATATGTTCTTTTAACATTACTGCCTTTTGATTTTCTTCTTTCATATTGTCCTTTATATCAGTATATTTTTATTCTGAATATGTTGCTTTCTTTTCTTGAAAGAGACTTGCCACTATAGATTCAAGTTTTTCTACTTGGCTAATTTTTGGTGCCTCAGTTCCTTATCTGTAAAATGAGCTGAAGAAGGAAATGGGCAAGCTATTCCAGAATCTTTGGTGTGGGAGGTGGAGGGGAAGGAAGAAAGAAAGAAAAATATGGGATCATCAAGAGAAGGACACAGCTAAAACAACTGAAAAACAACAATTATTTGTGCTGTTCAGGGCACAAATTCTGTAATTTGTCTTTAATTTAACTTTTCAGAAAATTCTAATATCTCTATTGAGAAATTTTGTTTTGGAACTTTCTGTTGTAGTTCTATTCTCTATTGAATGCATAAGGATCAGTGTTTTATCAAATTTCCTTTATCTTGAAATATTTATTTAAAGACATTTTAAAATAATCTTTTAAAATTTTTGTTATACATTTTTTTCTTCTGATTTTTAAATCTTTTCTTTTGAAATATCTATTTAGGTATTAGTTTTTTAGATGAATTTTCTTCTGACTATCATCATCAGTAGCAAATCCCCCTCCCCCATATAATCCCCATTCATTTTTTTTTTTATTTTTTCCCTTTTAATGATAGGTTTACCTCCAGAATAGGGCCTCACAGCAGTCTCAATATCTCTCCATTTTGAGAAATAGATTTCTTTTTCATCTTCCTAAGTAGCTATCCCAAATAACTAGAAGGAGAAAGAAAAAGGAGAAAGGACTGATCCCAGCTAGCTTCCAGTACTATTTCTTCAGGTCCAGTGCATGCATGCCTTTCCATCCTTGTTCCCATTGCCACTAATATTAAGGAGGATTTTATTAAGGTTCTGTCCATTTTTGTACATTTGGGAAAGTCTGGAGTGGTTTTTCAGAACACCTGAGCTTCTTTAACCTAGAAGTTATCTCATACAGAGTGTGACTGTGATTAGGCATAATTGAGGTCCTCTACTGCTTGCAACAAGAGGTTGGGGAGAGCAGGAATAACATTTACAAGTAGGAAATCTCTTAAGTTGGGCAAAGCAGAATCTGTTAGTTGTTTTTTGAGGGGTAAGAGATTTAGGAAAAATGGGCAGACTGGGCAAGTTAATCATTAACATTCTCTACTGTTCATTCATAAATCTATTATCTTGCAGGATTTCTTGATTTCTTGTCCTATAAAAAGAGCTATAATTGTTATATTCTGTCATATAATTCATCTTTTGGGTAGATTTTATTCTTTTCTTTTTAATTGGTGGTGAAAATATTCTGGTTCTCCAACTTGTTGGTCAAGTGACTGTCTTTTTCTAGGAAGGAAAGCAACTTTTACTATGACCATATATAATAATCAACCATCATGCTATTATTAAAGGTCACTGCAAAATTCTTCCTGCTTTCAATACTCTTTGGGAGCAATATCTCCAGTCAGTTGTTATGTTTTCTATGGTCAACCATTCTAGAAATAAATGGGAAAGAAATTCTCCTTATTAAGCTATCCCTAGTACTTGTTAAGCTTTAAGTCTATTTTACTTTTAAATTATTTTAGTCTATTTCATTTAATCTATTTTTATTTAAATCTATTTCCATCCTTTGCATCATCATGGCATGAAGGTAAAATGTCTTTTCTAAGGCTGTAACAATGAAATTAAAAAGTACTAGGCAGCCCTAGTAATTAGTTATTCAATAAGTTTTTATTGAACACTAATGATATGCTAGGCACTATGGTAAGTGCAAGTGTAAGGAATAAAACAAACCCTACTCATAAGTTATGGCCATATTGTGAATAGCTTTAAAAGCTTAACAAAAGATATGTTTTAACCTAGCAGTTAAAAGAAAGCCACCATAGTTAACTAAAAAAAGGTAGTCTAATGGTTGAATCAATGTTAAAAAAAAATATTGTCATAATAGTGTGTAAGATGGAGCAGAACAGCGAAAGAAAGACTTGAAATATAGAGACCAATTAGGAGGCTGTTGCAATAATTTACATAAGACATCTCAAGAGCCTGAATTAAGGAAGGAGCTGAATGAATTGAGATGTGACAGTTATTATGAAAGCAGAAATGGCAAGATTTTGCAATTGATTAAATATGTGAAATGAGGAAGGCCAAGAGTCTAGGATAACATTAAGAGTACAAATGTCAGATATTGCAATATTTGCTGATACCTTTCAAAGAGATAAATAAGTTTGGAATAGGGAAAGGTTTCAGGAAAAATAATGGATTCAGTTGAGTTTGAGATGCCTCCAGAACAAAAATATCCTAACTGAAATTTCTAATAGACAATTGGACTAAAGCTTAGGGGAGAGACTGAGGCTGAAAATACATATATATAAATATACAATTATTAAAGCTTAAAATAGCACTCTTTGTGTGGACAAAACCTTTTGTGATATCCTGTATATATGTGAATATATTCATATATACAGTCATATACATATATGTATTTATAGAAATAATAAGGAAAGCCCTAGAAGCTATTGAAGTTATCAAGAGCAAGATTATAGAGAGAGAAGAAAAGTTTATAGAGAGAGAAGTTGACCCACATCACTTGGAAACACCCAAGGTTAGGGAGAGTGAACCACAAAAGAAACAGCAGAAAAAGTGGCCCCATTAAAAAGAGAGCCAGGATAGAGTAGTGTTATAAAAATCCAGATAGGAGAAAAAGGTCAATGGTGCTAAATGTGGGAGAGAGTTTTAAAAATAATTATGAATTACTAAGCATCAGATTTGGTCATTAAGATCATTAGAAACTTTAGAAAGGGCAGTTTTAGATGATCAATGAAGTCAGAAGCCAAATTATGAAGCATTAAGTAGTGAGTAAGAAAAGAAACAATGGAGATAATAGGTATAAACATATTTTTCTATCTATTTTTGCCCACTGCTATTTCCTTCCAGTGTCTCATCATATCAAGGAGGGGTCCTATCTTCTCAAAGGCTCTGTCATCTTGTAAAGTCTAGCCAAGTTTTTACCAAGTTGAAAAGGTTTCAAGAGCAGATCTAGTGATAGATTTCATATGATTTCCAGGGCCAGCAAAGATAAGTTGGAAGAAACTTAACAAAAACTTAATTTCATATGTGTTCTGATTTTTAACTATGTTTTGCCATAACTCACAAGAATGGTGCTTTATGGTAAAAGGAGTTATAATCTGAATCAGTGAAGAAATTATCCACACCAAGAATATTGAGGATCCTTGAAATATTTCACTATCTAGGTGAGTGATATTTAAGCCAAAGGGACCCATAAGGTTTTTGGGTTTTGTTGGGGTTTTTTGTATTTCTTATGGAGTGGCTTGGCTCTGACATAGGAGATGGAAATGAGTTCCAGGCTCTGAAGTACATTTGCTATTTCAAATATAAGGCAGCAGCATGTGTCTAAGAAACGTTTCCCAGCCAAATTCCAGTGAGTCACTGGCCACTTATCACTACCGTCTACAAATATTTATATTCATGTACAGAGCTGTTTGAGTAACAGCCCTCAGTTCCAAATCATAAGCAGGGATTATTTTTAAAACCTGTCAGAGTTAGGTTACAAATGATGTTACTGATCCATGTAACCTTGTTTGAAATTAGCTGAGGCACACACAGAATCTTCCGTGATTTTCATCTGTCCCAGAGTTTCCCTGTCTCTAATATTTACTATATCTGTAAACTTGGGTGAGTTACTTCTCATCTATAATCCTCTATCATAAATAAATAGATAATACATTTCAAAGGTCCATGATGGCAGGAACTATGTCTTTTTTGGAAAGCAGTGTTATACAGGGGAAAGGCTCTAGGGTAACAGAACCTAAGCTCAAATTTTATTTCTGATGCTTACTATATATGTGACCTTGTGCAAATCACATTTTTTAACTTTAATAGTGTTTTATTTTTCTAAGTACATGCAAAGATAGTTTTCAGCATTCATCTTTGCAAAACCTTATGTTCCAAATTTTTCTCCCTCTTTATCCCCCTTCTACCTCCCCAAGATAGCAAGCAATCCAATATAGGTTAAACGTGTGCAGTTCTTCTAAACATATTTCTATATTCATCATGATGCATAAGAAAAATCAGATCAAAAGGGGAAAAACACAAGAAGGAGAAAAAAACAAGCAAACAAACAACAACTAAAAAAGGTAAAAATTGTATGCTTCAAACCACATTTAGTTTCCATAGTTGTTCTCTCTGGGTGAGGATAACCCTTTCCATCACAAGTCTTTTGAAATTGTCTTGAATCACCTCATTGCTGAGAAGAGCCAAGTCCACCACAGTTGATCATCACATAATCCTATTATTACTGTGTACAATGTTCTCTTGGTTCTGCTCACTTCACTTGGCATAAATCCATATAAGTCTTTCCAGGTTTTTCTGAAAGCAGCCTTCTCATCATTCATTTACCATTACTTATTCAGCCATTCCCCAAATGATCATTTTCCAGTTTCTTGCCAATATAAAAAAGGTGGGCAAATCCATTTCCTTTCCTTCATCTTCATTATTTTCTTCAATAAAATGAGAGGTTTAAACTAGATGATTTCTAGGTCCGTTCCAGCTTTAAGTCTGTGTCATCATGATCTAAGTTTTTTATATCCCTGGCAGAGTGTTCTGCATATAATAGGTACTTAAAAATGCTTGTAAAATTGAATGCAAATGAAATTAATTGGAAAGGGGCTTCTTGTAGGAGCTGAAATGAGCTAGATATAATCAATTTATACTGACTGGCAAGAGCAATATGACCTAGTGGAAAGAATTATTAATGGATTGTCTTTGGATAGATAGAGATTGTCCCTAGAAGCTATCATTTCTCTCCCAAGAAGGGCTTAATTACAGAACAACATACTTTTATTTATGGAATAGCAACAAAGCAAACAACTACAACTAATATAGCACCCAACAAGTAAGAGATCTATAGTATCATCATTAGTGTAAAGAACTACTAACAGTCCAAAAGTACCCATCCATGATTTACACTCTAGAGAGCAGCCTGAGTGTCTTGACTAGAAAGTAGTAGAGTGATCATATTTGAACTTGACTTTAAGTCAAGCACTCTGTCTATTGTAAAATGACTTTATAAGGTCTGTGCTATTCTTGCTGTTCAATCATTTCAATTGTGTTTGGTTCTTCATAGCCCCATTTGGGTTTTCTTGGAGACACTGGAGTACTTTGCTATTTCCTTCTCCAACTCATTTTACACATGAGGAAACTGAGGCAAATAGTGTTGTAACTTGCTAGTATCTGAGGCCATATTTGAAATTATGAAATTAGTCTTCCTGCCTCCAGAACCAGCACTCTATCAAATGTGGTACCTAGAAGCCCATAGCCTATTTTATTTACTGCTCAAAAGCAAGCCTAGCCAGGAAATTAAGCATCAGAAAGAAAAGGAAGCTTTCTGCCTATAGACTCAATAATACAACAGAACTGTCAACCGTGTGTTCTTATGATATTTAAGGATTTCAGCAAGGAATCGAGACTTAAGCAAACCAATAAACAAGAAAGCTACATTATGCTTATTAGAGGAAGAAAATGAAAGTCGCATTTTGAAAGAATATCTTGACATGGGGATTAAACCTAGTCTCTTTGATTAGCCACCCTCACGTAAACTGGAATACAATGAAAGAGCTCTTTGGAAATTTCACAGATTCTAAGAAACAAGCCATTGTCTCTTTACATTAAGAGAACAGCGTTAAGCCATTGGGCTTATACTGCCAAGCCATCTTGTCTTCATTCAGTTGACTCTAAGAGGGGGTAAAGTGAAGCAGGGAAGAAAATAGGTAGTACTGTGAGAGTCTGCATACCCTGAAAACCAGCCAGTCTGGTTGAGTGGAGAGTTTGTTTGATCCAGAGCCTGAAGAGCTTGGATTCTAACATTAGCCATGAGCTTATATGCGAATCTCTTCTCCTCTCTGTGAGTTTTTGTTTTCTCATTGATAAAACGGGAGTTAGGTTACTTTTACCACCTGTCTCCTAAGATACATTGAAGAAAGAGCTTTATAAACCTTAAAGAGCCATAAAACTGTGTGATTGTTAGTGTCAGTTTCCTCAACTACAAAATAGGAATAATAGCAGCACCTGACTTTCAAGGTTGTTTTGAGGATCAAGTGAAGCAAGATTTGTAAAATGTTTAGAGCAATACCTGGCACATAGTAGTCGCTATATAAATGCTTATTCCACCATAGTTCTATAAGAAAGGCTTAATAGGCTGCTTTCAGAAAAGCCTGGAAAAACTTACATGAACTAATACTACTGAGGCTAAGTGAAGGGGGCAGTACCAAGAGAACATTTTGCATAGTAACAAGATTATGTGATGATCAACTGTGATAGGCTTAACTTTTTTCAACAATGAGATGATTCAAGGCAATTCCAATAGGTTTGAAATAGAAAGGGTTTTCCACAACCAGAGAGAGAATTATGGAGATTAAATGTGGATCAAAGCAAAGTATTTTCATCTTTTTTGTTATTGTTTGCTTGTTTTTTCCTCTCAAGTTATTTTCCCTTTTGATTTGATTTTTCTTATACAGCATGATGAATATGGAAATGTGTTTAGAAGAATTGCACATGTTTGACCTATACTGGATTGCTTGGAGAGGGAGAAAAGCAAGAGGAAGGGAGAAAAATTTGGAATACAAGGCTTTGCGAAATTGAATGTTGAAAACTATCTTTACATTTATTTGGAAAAATAAAATACTATTAAAAATAAGTTCTTATGCTTTACCCTTCCCTTCACTGACTTGCATTGGTGAAGGAAATTACTATATCAGTAATTTCCTGCTCTCATCAAATTGCAGGTTCATCCTTTGCTCATCTGCTCTCAAGGACCTCACAGTTTAATGGGGAAAGGAATATGGAAGTAATTATGTACAAACAAAATATAGACAGGATAAATTTCCTATAATCTAAAGGGAAGGCAACAGCATTAAAGGGATCAGGAAAGTTTTCTCAAAGAAGATAGTATTTTAGCTGACGAAGTAAGAAATGAGTGAGGAGAAAAAGAATTCCAGACATGAGGTACAGCCAATGAAAATTCAAAGAGCTGTGAAATGGAATATCTTGTGTGAGGAAAGACAGAGGTCAGTGTTTCTAGACTACTGAGTAGTCTCATTTTATCTCGTTCATAAAGCATTTGAGAAGCTAACTAGGGTTTCACATTTGATCTTGGAAGCAATGTGGAAAAAAACCATCTAAGAAAAATCAAATTATTCCCAATTTCTTCCTTTCCTGATTCACTGGGTCCTAAGAAGATTCAAAAACATTTGGGGAGTGAAGCATGAGACATAGTTATTGTCCTTCAGTAATTTTTCAGTAGTGTCAAGCTCTTTGTGACCTCATTTGGGGTTTTTCTTGGCAAAGAGACTGGTATATTTTACCATTTTCTTCTCCAATTTATTTTACAGATGAGGAAACTGAGTAATCAGGGTTAAATGACTTGCACAGGGTTACACAGTAAAATCCTAAGGCCATAAATAATATGGAAAATCAGGATACCAGCTTGATCCAATATCTCCTATGCCTACCTTAGAACCAGCAGGATATGGTTTAAGCCTAATCTAGAGAGGCAAAGGTATCTATTGACATTGTAAAACTAGTAGAACTTCTGAAAGAGCAACAAACAGTTCATATTGAAAAATACTGGAAGATGTCTCAATCAACTCAATATTACTTTAAAATCTGGACTATTTTCATAATGATACAGACTTTTTTTTTCAAAATAGCTTAGATAATTTGTCTTTATTTCCTTTCATGCGCAGTGCCTTCCACTTTAAAAGAGATGCTAATGCATTTAAGTAAAAGCCTATAGATTTACAGCTGGAGATGAAATATATGTTTAGATTGTATACCTTAATCCTGTTTAAGGAAAGGGAAGACTCAAGCAGCATCAGATTAGTATTGATTAAATGTCACCCAGATTGACAAAGCAGCAAACTCTACAGTTAGCAAACATTGAAATCAAGTTTCAAAGCACTGCAGATTTTGGTTTTAGCTCATGCTTTTTTTTTCCTTTCAAGGATAATCTCTTCACCATCTAAGAACAATCTCCTTGATGAATTTACACTGAATAATTCAGGCCTCATAGATGCTCTTCCCACCTCACCCTCCTTTTCCATGTGCAACTGGCACTATTGATGGGAACACAGAATATAGCTTTAAAAAAAGCAGTTGTTACACTGGGTTCAAGGTACTGAGGATACCCAAGTTTATCTTACTGTAAAGTAAAATAGGAAGGTGATTGATCAGTATCTTGTTTTCTGTTATTGTTCATTTATTTTTCAGTCATGTCCATGTCTCCCTGACCTCATTTGGAGTTTTCTTGACAAAGATATTAGAGTTGTTTCCCTTTCTCCAGCTCATTTTATATATGAGGAAACAGGCAAATAGGGTTGAGTGACTTGCCTAGGGTTGTAACTCTTGAGTTGATGCTCTGGGATCAACAACAAACACTTAAGGCTAATTACCATTTGGACAATACTCTATTAGCATATGCTTGGAAAATGGCCCTTCCCACCATTCTGTGATGGCTCAATCTGTTGGTGTATACAGAGAATTGTAGGAGGGACTAGCTAGGGTCACTTTTGGGCAGGAGATGAAGAGGAGAGGTCCTGGAGATTCTGTGTCCATTCCCTTTACTTCTACCCCTAAGACCAAGAATAAAGATCAAGGATTTTTGCTTATCCTGACTCCGGCTGATTCTAAGGCATCCAGGGTGCTAACTCAGTCTTCACATAGGGTCTCTGAAGCTATATTTGGACTCAGAAAGTTGAGGCTTCCTGAATCCAGCCCTAGCATTCTATCTACTGTACCATCTAGCTGCCCTTTGTTTTCTGCCAGGTATAAAAAAAAGACTACCTGATAGGAGAAATGATAGGATTATAAAGACTTTATTGTGAGCTCCAGAAAAGAATACCTCTTCCTATCTAGTTAGTCTTTCCACTTCCATGAAGGTGACAGATAAGACACAAAGAAAAATCTATCAATTGGTAAAGGAGTAATTGTGTTCTGTGATCTGTTTGTTCCTTTATTCCCATCCATTGTGGACTATTAGGGAGAAAGGTATACTTCTAGTCCCTTTGATACATCTGTCTATGGCTTCTGTCATCTGGTGAATCTATTCCTTTTCTTAATTTTGTTTCCTTTTTTGATACAAGGCATGTTATTTTTAAGTTTTTAAAAAAGAAAAATAACCTCCCAGTTCTCAATTTTCTCTGTCTTTAGGCATGTTTATATCATACTCATACTTAAATTAATATAATATCTTTGGGCTCTGTTTTTGCAGACTCTATGTCAATTGTATTCCATTTTGTAGGTATATTCTACATCCATTTTCACCTGTGGAAACACAGAAGATTTCCATTCTTCCCCTGTATTTTACTAGATTAAATTGCAGCCAACATAAATTTATTGCTAAAGGAATTATAAAGAATTCATTAAGTGCTTTCTAAGTGCAAAACATTGTATGGGTTACTAGGAGTGCAAATAGAAAAACAAGAGAGCCCCTGTTCCTAAGGAAAACAGATTATAATAGAGGAAATAAGTCATAAGAGGATTCATCTGCAATTCAGAAGGAAAATTCCCATAATCCTCAATGTACAAAAGCAAAACAGAGAGGGATGCATCTTCTTTAATGCCACTGATAAAAGTCACATATATATCTGATTTTGAACCACTTGACATCACCAAGGACTTTGGCCCTGATAATTTTCTTTTCTGAGTCTTCAGTTGATATTACTTTGGGAAAAATTGGCCTCAAACCCTAAAACATTATTTATCACATCACCTTCTCCCTAGATGACAGCTGTAGGGGATGGGTTAGAAATAAGACCAGTAGAGGCAGCTAGGAAGCACAGTGAATAGAGTACTGGCCCTTGAATCAAGACAATTTAAGTTTTATTTTGGAATCAGAAACTTATTAGCTCTGTGAGCCCTGAGAAAAGTCACTTAATCACAATTTCCCTCCTTCCCTCATTCCCCCCCACCAAAAAAAAAAAAAAAAAAAGGAAAAGAAATAAATAGGACCAGTCATCTTCTGGGACTCTGATTACCAAGACTCTTGGGCTCAATAACTGGCCTGTCTTGACTGGGGTCTGAAAGAAGGGAGTGGTCAAAGTGATGTCAATGGTTTAATTTGTCTGGCAAGTGCTATCTTCGGCCTATCTTTCAGGATAGCTTTATGTTCCACTAGACTAACTCCCCTTTCCCATTTGCTGGACTGCAATTTGTTGGGATGATGGCTGTGGGGGCTGGGCTGGAAACCAGACTAATAATATAAAAAAAAAGCCTTTATAATATACAGCATACTACACTAAATTCTGGGATTACAAAGTCAAAAATGAAACAGTCTTTACTTAAAACAGATAAGTAAATACTAAATCTATATACAAAGTAATGCAAAGTCATTTCAAGAAGCTCAGAGTAATAAATTTGAGCGATGAGGGAAAAGCCTTGTGTAGGGGATGGGGATAGCATGTAAGCTGTGTTTTGATGGTACTTTATAAAGATTCTATGACTCACTCCAGGGCATCCAGCAATATTGATACCTACTTTGGGCAGCAGAAAAACCTGTAAAGAATAACTGGGCTTCAAGAGTATTCTTTACAATTTCAGCCTTCTCCCTGGGCTTCCATCCTTAGGGATAGTTGAAAAAAGAAACAATATCATGTAATAAATGAGTTTAATAAGTTATATGGTGAGGTATAGTTTAATATGTAATTTACAAATAAAAATCATCCCTATTCCTATTGGTGATCCTTTAGTCATCCAAAAACCATTCATTAGATCCTTACTAAATAAATGCAAAGCAAAATACTAGACACTAGAAGAACTCCAAAAATGAATAAGTCATCTAGGCCTTGCCTTCACAAAGCCTTAAATTGAGTGAAGATGACTGGGAATACCATACAAACAAATATTTAATCACTATATAATAATGATGCAATAAGAATAGGATGTTTTTAGAAGGCATTCAAATGACAAGGAACTGTATTTTAAATGAAACTCTTTATTCTTTAATCATCCTTCCAGTTCTGTTTTTGCTGTGTAGAAAATGGTAATGGGAATTTGGGAGTCACTTACAATCAAGGCTGGATTACTTTTTATTTGGGAAAGCCAATACATTTGAAAGTCTTCATCATATTTGGAGACATTCATTTTGCTAGTTAATGAATATTCTCTATCCTTATTAGACCCCTCTTGGGTGAGACCTGAGAGACTGCAGCTTAGTAAAGACTTTTCTCCTGCCAACGTTTGCCAAGGTTAATGATGGGAGGAAGGGATTTTATCTAGTGAAAAGAGCACTGAAGAGGGGGTGATATCTGATAATGGCTCTATCACTGATAAACTATGTGACTTTGGAGAAGTTACAACTTTTCAATATACAATTGTTTATTGTATGTCTCACTTTCCACACTGGTTTGCGTTCATTTTAAAAACTTAACTTCCAGATTCTCTCCCTTATCTTCATGCCCAGTCTCACTAAGAAACAACATGTGAAGTTATGTAAAACATTTCCATAAGTCATTAGTTTTCACATTGTTAAAGGAAGATAATATCTATATTATCTTTCATTCATTTTTATTGTGAAGTCAAATATGATAATATATGTTAAAGCTTGTCAAAATATATGGGGAAGTTTCCAGATTTGAGGTTTAATTATTATAACCATTGTACATTGTATTAGCAGAATTCATATTACCAGTTGGAAATTGCAGGTATTATAATGTTGACATTTTTTTTCTGAGGAGCTTTGATTATCTAGCATAGTCAATACATAAAAGAAATAGAAGAAATGTGTCTTTTAAATAGTTTCTGAAAGGACCAGAAACCAAGTCATTAGTGACATGAATGAACTAGCTTGATTTCTCTTTCATGTTGCAGAACTAGATAATAAGATAATTTCCTAAGGAAATCATGAATAAACTGGTTATAACCAAGTTGTAGAAGGGATTGTGCTTAACTATATGGCCTTCTCTGTGTCACTCTCAGAATTAGAAGTGAGAACAGACAACATTGCCCACATTCCTTCTGATCAATAATCACAGAAGAATAAGACTGGGTATCTGGGGAGTATGCTGGTCCAAAGAGCCATAATTAATGCAAAGATTTGCTTTAGGGTATAGACAAGCACCTGAAGAAAGAGAAAGGGTAAAAGATGACAAAGGAGACAAGATGAAGAATGAGAAGAATATTGAGTATATACAATGAGGAGTTAAAGTTCTGCAAAGAAGTGAAAATATTTAAAGGTAGGAACACATTGGTGGACAAGTATAGCCACAGAGAAAAGGAAAAGTTAAGCAAATGAAGATGGGTAAGTTGTGAATGGTGAAAAATCACCATCACAAGATAGCCCTTGAATGTACTTTGAAGTTATGGTTAAAGTTATATAGAAATCCTTAGAAGTCATTTGAGTGCCAGCTGAGACACTTTTTTAGTGAACTGTTCACTAGATAACAAAGAAAAGTTGCATCAAATAATTACATGTTAAAGAAATGTTATGTGTTTTCAGAAATAGTCACATTTATTGGGGAAAATAACAGGTTTAATCCACTAAAATCAAGCAAATAGTAAAATCTGTATCACTTTCAGGGAAGAAAATCTAAGAAGGACTAAATATAATTTAAAATCTCTTAACTGTGAATCCTCATGGTAGTTTTATTGAGAAATAGTGACTAGTCCTAAATTAGTATCCTGAGAGATTATCACCACAGTAGATTCAATGAAGAAGAAAGCATCTTCCTTGGAAAGCAATATGAGAAGAAAATAACAATGATATTTTATGTTGGCATGGTTCTTTGTGTGTTTTCCAAAACTCCTTCACAATTAATAATTCATTTTATCCTCACAATAACTTTGTGAGATGGGTAAGGTTGTTTATGTGGTTTCCATTTGGTAGATGTAGAAACTGAGATTTGGAAGAAGACCAAAAATAATTTCCTCTGATCATTTTCTTTTTTCTTTTTTTTTTTTTTTTTTTTTTTTTTTTTTTTTTTTGGTATTGTTGTTAGCAGAATATGGAACTGAAAAAGACTAAAATATTGTGTAGTTCGGTTTTTATATTTTACAAATGAAGAAATTGGGGTCCAAAGAAATAAAGTAATGGGTGGTTAATAAATAAATGATAGATTGAGAGCCTGAGATTATATAAATTGTAAGTACAACTAGAACTGAAATCCAAGTTATCTATTCCCAAATCAATTATTCCTTTTAATGCTAATCAGCTGTTTAGATTTTTCTCAACACAGCAATTTCAGGTAGTATAGAATCCCTTTCCTTAGTTTCATCAAAGTTAACATCATATTTAAAATGAATTTTCCGTGATGTGGAAAACCAACAACTATTAAGAGATGTCCTCTGCCTATCTAGAAGGCTTCCATGGTCATTCTTCAAATTATTTAAAACTTAATATGAGCTTGTCATATTTTTCTGTCATGTGCCTCATAGGAATAGAGCACACAGCATGAGAGGCATTGGAGAAAATATAAATCTGAAGTAAAACATTGTCCCTTAGTTTAAAAAATTTACAATCTGATAAAAGAGAAAATCCAGGGTAAAAAATGTCTTCTTAATGCTTAATGCCTTCAGATATCTGTCATATCAAAGAGGAAAAAAAAAAGATAAATTAACTTCTTGGCCCCAAGAATCAAACTGGTCAAATGCCTAGAAGCTCAAGAACTTTAAATTTCACCTCAACAAAGAGCATTTTTCTTCTTGGCCCCAAGAATTAAACTGGTCAAATGCCTAGAAGCTCTAGAACTTTAAATTTCACCTCAACAAAAAGCATTTTTCCAAAGAGAATGATTGAAAAATGAATTCCTTCCCAAGGAAATTTTTGAGAAGGGGTTGGATGAATCCTATAAAAAAAGACTGCAGGATGAATTCTTGCTTCAGATAAGTATGGGGATAATTAATCTCTAAGATTCCTTCCATTTTTAGATTCTATAGTATGAAAAAGTTGCTTTACAAAAATTCTTCTCACAGTAGTAATCAGATTGGATTCGAATAGGTTAGAGAAATGCTGGTAACTGGGAGACCAGCCAGGAGACAATTAATTAATATACTATTAACAAAGCCCTAACATTCCAATCCTTCGTTATATAGCATTCAATTCAACAATTGTTTATTAAGTATCTACAATGACCTACTACATGCCCGGACTTGTGCTAAATGCTGAATACGGAAAAAACAAAAAGTCTCTATCCTCAGAGACTCTACCCTCAAGGTCTGTATATCTTACTGAGGGGATATAACACAATGAATACAAATAACTAATTGCAAGATATATAGAAGATAATTTCATGCTTTGCAGGGGGAAAGGAATTGGTTGGGAGGAAGAGAAAGCAAGGAAGGGAAATCAGTTAAAAAAAAAAAAAACTTGGAGAAAATGGAACTTCAAGGGAACAAGATATTCAACAACAACAACAAAAAAAAAAATGGAAGGGGATAACATTCCATACATTGGGGGTGGTCTTTGTAAAATCATGAAGCTAGAGGACTGAGCTTCAAAGAAAGGCAGGCTAAGATACACAAATAACTAATTGCAAGATATATAGAAGATAATTTCATGTTTTACAGGGAAAAGGAATTGGTTGGGAGGAAGAGAAAGCAAGGAGGGGAAATCAGTTAAAAAAAAAAAAAAACTTGGAGAAAATGGCACCTCAAGGGAACAAGATATTCAAAAAAAAAAAAAAATGGAAGGGGATAACATTCCATGCATTGGGGGTGGTCTTTGTAAAATCATGAAGATAGAAGACTGAGTTTCAAAGAAAGGCAGGCTAAGATAATGTCTATTTGTCTGAAATTTGTTTTCAGCTACATCTTCATTTCTGGTAGGCAGAGTACTCAGAAGCTTCATTAGCTTATGGGAATTTTTTTCTCCAAATCTTTTGAAATAGTGTTAATCAATAATAATCTATTAAGTGTTTACTATGTCCCAGGAATTATTAAGGGCTAGGAACACACACACACACACACACACACACACACACACAAAATGATGTAATCTCTATATTTATTCTCAGATTGTAGAATGCTTAGAAAGGGAGTAAAGTGTTAAGATGGGAAAGGTAGGAAAGAGATGGATTATTAAGAGGGCTCTATGCCCAGTTCATTGATTTTCTTGTCCTGAAACCCTTTAAGATGATCAGTGTTGCTTTGTAGTCTCCTAGCTTGGCTTCCCCCTTGCCCTGGTAGGGATGTTTTTATCATAATAAAGCAGTCAAGGCACCTTTCAGTGATTGGAAAGTTATTTTCATTACACTGTAGAGTTTTATTTACTCTTGAAAATAATGAAACTGCATTCACCTGAAATGAGGTTGCTTACTGCTTGAATGATTCCTTTCACTGGATTTGTTTTGGTTTAATAATATACCAAGTATGAGTTCTATTCTATTGGTTGGTGGAGTAGAGTTTGCTTAATTAACTCCTTGTCTCATCTCCTCCAGCCAGGACATTGCTAAAGATGAGACTTAACTCCTACAGTTTTTGCTATGCACAGAAAGGGAAAGCTGACACGTGGCTTGATGCTGACAATATGACAGGGTTTCTATCAATTGGCTGTGGAGCACAAAGGGTGTTATAGTTGATTTTTCAGTTAGGAGACTGTTCTAAATTCTAAAAAAGAAAACATTTAAGTATGTCTCCTAGAAACAACTCAGAATGACAACAAATGTTATGAAGTACCAGCTGCAGCCTGGAGAGATTCAATAGGATTTAACTGTTGTGAGCGACTTTTCCTGAAATAAGTTACTACCTAGCATCTGTCTGTTGCTCCTAGAAACTGATTCATTGTCTTTGACATCCACTATTCATGCCAGTTTATTTTTTATAATTTTTTTTATTTTTAAAACGCATGCATAGTTCTCAACACCCACTCCTGCAAAACCCTGTGCTCCAATTTTTTTCTCCCTCCTTTCCTCCTACCTCCTCCACCACATGGCAAGCAACCCAATATATGTCAAACATGTGCAACTCTTCTACACATACCCTGACAATCATCATACACAAGAAAAATCAGATCAAAAAAGGAAAAATATGAGAAAAAATGTAAGCAAATAACAAAAAAGTGAAAATACTGTGTTGTGATCCACACTCAGTTTCCCAAGTCCTCTCTCTGGGTACAGATGGCTCTCTTCATCACAAGACCATTGGAACTGGCCTGAATCACCTCGCTGTTGAAAAGAGCCACATCCATCAGACTTGATCTTTGTATAATTTTGTTGTTGCCATGTATGATATTCTCTTGGTTCTACTCAGCACTTTCATGCTATCATGTTTATGCAAGTCCATTCAAGACTCCCCAGGCTTTTCTGAAATCAGCCTCATGCCAGTTTATTTACTGAAGACTAGCCTGAAATTTGGATAAACTGTGTATCCTATAGGATTGGTTAATACACTAAACATAATTAAACCAAAATCTAATTCACCTTCAAATGATTTGTTGTTGTTGGTTTTTTACGATAATTCATGTTGAGAAAAAAAATTAAATAGATAAGATAAATTGATTTTTAGAATGTAGTCAAAATAAATATGATTGATATTTGGGAATGGTCATAAGATCATAGATTAAGAGTTTAAAAGATCTCACCAGCCATCTAATTCAATCTCCTCATTTTGCAAATAAGGATACAGATTCTCAAATATTTGGTGACTTGTTACAGTGACAAAAGCTAAATAAAGAATAAAATGGGATTTGAACCCATTTTATGGGTTCTCTGATTTATAACCCCCATATCACACTGTCTCATAGGCTCTGAATTACTCTACATTCAGTTTAATCTCTTAGACCATGGATATTCTACAGTCCAGAACATTTGATGTTCAGAATGATAAGCCTGAGCCTCATAGCAAGCATATTAATTAAAATGAAATTAAATTAAAATGAAAACCTGCAAATGTGGTTACCAGATTGAATTTATATAGTTAGGAAAGATGAATTCAATATTTTAGTGAAGAAAAATTTTCACTAACAGATGTTGAAAGAAAAAAACGATTTTTTTAGAATCATTAAGTAAATTGATTCATCCCAGTTAAATTCAATAAAACCTTATCCTCCAAGTGTTGTAGCGAATCAGTTTGCTGTTATTTGGGGGAACTAGGGTCTTATAATAGAGAACTGGATTTTAATCCTAGATTTGTCAAGTTCCCTATGTATGATGTTGGATGAGACATTTGAATCTCTGTGAACATCAGTTTGTCCATCTATAAGATAAAGGAGTACAACTAATGATCTGAAATCTATTCCTGCTACTTTTTTATGATTTTATTATCTTCTTAGAACCCATTATGTTGGTAAATAACATGAATCTAAGGATTGTGAAAAACATTACAATATTCACTGAATTGAAATTCAAGGAGCAAGAGTTTGAAACCCAGCTTCAAAACCAATAAAATGATAGGTCTTGAAGAAAAAATATATCTCCTTTATTTTAAGCAGTTCTTTCATTATTAAAACAGGAATAATAATACTGACATTGCCTACTTCACAGGATTGCTTTGAGGAACAAACGAGATGCTATAAATGAATCACCTTGTGAAACAAAAAGTAATATAAAGGGAATTTCAAATATTTTAATGCAGTTCTAAACTTTAATTTAATTTTAACTATATGTGATTTTCTAGGTTCCAGATATGTTTCTGATCTTTTCTTAGATTCTGTGTTCTCCATACTCTTGTTCTTTTTCTATTTTATGGGCAATTTCAACCCACTTACATTGAATATGATGATTCCTCATTTTATATTTACTTCTAGCATATCTAATTATGCTTTTCCTCTTCTTATTACACAAACATTTATTTATAAAGAAATTTCTTTATAGTGACTTCTTTCTATTATTTTTCCTCACTTCCCACAATCCCTTTATCCATATTTGTATACTTTTCTTATGTATTCAAAATTATGATGTAGTAAGTTTCAATCCCTTCTTCCTTGTTTATTCCCTACTATATTCCTTTTTGCTTCCTCATTATTTTCTTTTCTTAAAATTATCAAAACAACAAAACCACTTTCATTTCTTCTGTTCATCTAATTGAATTTGCTCTATGATCTTTGAAGTCTTTAGAATTCTGAATTGATTCTTAAATTTCCCCCTTAAATTAGAATGAAAGCATTTTTTTTTCATTTTGTTCCTTTTAAGTCTCTGTCTTTTTCATTTGACTACCAGGTTTTCATTTAAAGTTTCTATTCATCTTTTGTCTTTTTATCAGGAATGTTTGAAAGTTCTCTATTTCATAAAAGATCCATTTTTTCCCTGTAAGCTTGTAAGTCATCCAGGATAACTTCATTTTGGCAGTAAGCCTTTAAGTAAGTCTTTAAGCTTTTTGGAATATTTTATTGCAAGTTTTCTCTCCTCAAAAATATTCATATTTCAGTCTTAATATTATATATTCTGATATTCTGAAAAAATATTGCATTTCAATCTTTGCTTAAATATGCTTAAGTTGTTTTTTTCTTTCACTTAAAATTTCTCAGTTTAGGCTATTATATTTTTGTAATTTTTAAAATTTTCTAGTTAGATGTTTCAGAGAAGATTCTTGGATTCTTTCTATTTTCACATTCTTCTCTGGGTCTAATAAATCTAGAAAGTATTTATTCATGATTACTAGAAATATAGTAACCAATATTTGTTTTGTTCTGTTTTCTGAGTTTCTAATGATTTTAAAATTCTCTCTCTTTGTCTTATTTTCCAAATCAATTATTTTTGATAGTTACCTTACATTTTGACCCGTCCAGCAGGCCATCAAAGTGTGGGTCCTGAGGCTGGCATTTGTCTGTAAGGCTAGGCCTGAAAAGGAATGGGATTAGAAATGAGGAGGGAGATCAGTTGGGGTGAAACAAAGTCTCAGTTTAATGAATGAAGAGGGTCTAGTTAAATACATTTCTGAATGGGGGGTTGCAAAGTAAAGAATGTCACACCAGATATGTGGCAGACATCCTGGAGCCTAATCGTTATCTTGCACCTGGGCTGATAGGGCCAATTTTCTGGGACACACATCATCTTGTCTCAGGAGTTTAGGGTGTATAGTTTGTTTACGATAAGGTTGTAGCTTCAGAATTTATGTGCAGGCGATTACATTCTTCTTTAGCTCTTTGATTCCAAGGACATGGTCTCTGGCATGTCCCCCAAGGACATGGTCTCTGGCATGTCCCCCAAGGACATGGTCTCTGGCAAAATTTTCTATTTTCCCCCAATTATTTGGCTTTGTGCTGATATTTCTTATTTTTTATGAAGCTGTTTGAATTTTTAAATGAACCATTACTTGGGTAAGATTTTTTACCTTCTTTTCTAAACGATTCTCCTTCCAATTTTTCCCTCCAAAGCAATTTCACTTAGAATTCCAGTTTAAAAAATAATTTATCTTATTTCTTTAGAATATTTTTACACTTCTTGTGTTTGTGTCATTTTTTTATCTCTGAGTTCCTATATGTATCTGCCATGAAGAAATTTTTCTATATTTGCTACTTCACCATTTCTTAATCCATAATAGTCCTTTATAATGTTTAGTGTTTTCTTGCATTTAGTCATAATGCCTCAGTTTCTGATCTCAGACTTTGTGACAGGGCCAACCTCTATAATCTTCTTCAATCTTCCAGCTTTTGTTGTTGTTCTTCAGTCTTGAGCTGGATAAAGGAAATTACTGTTGTTTAACTTTGGATTTTTTGTTTATCATTTGATGCAGTAACCTTTTTAGATGATCAGTAGAGTACATGTGAAATAACTGAGCTCATTTATAATCTTTTATGCCACAATCTTAAACTTAAGTCTATATAATTCTCAGAAGTTAACAAGCACTTCCAGGAACCAAAATGGTAAAGTAATCTCCCAAAATTCTCCCATATTTACTTCCATGAAAATACTGTCCCAAAACAAATCCTGTAAGAACAGAACTAGCAAAAAGATTGGATATAATAATCATTTAGCCCCCAAAAAACTTCGCAAGATGAGCAAGATGGGTCTGTCATACTTATGGAATATGGTCCAGAACAGTAAGCATCCTACCTCAGCAATATAGTGGGAGATCTTTACCCCACAGCAGTGGAACAGGCAAACATCAACACCAAGACTCTGCCACATGTCTCAGCATAGATAGGGGAATCGGCAGCCTCTAGCTCCAAGAACCTGCCATATATTTCAGCATAGCCCTGACAAATAGACATGTACCAGTGACCAGATTTTCAAGTGCTTCATCGTAACCCCAGGCAACCAGGCAACCTCCAGTGACTAGATTTCCACATATTTCAGCATAGCACCAGGAAATGGGTAACCTCCAGTGGCTAGATATCCTTGTACTTCAGCATAGCCCTGAGAAAACACAGAAACATCCCACTGGCTTTAGCACACTTCAAACACCAGCAGTAAGACCACAGTTCAGCACCAGATAAACTCCCTGACTCCCACAGCCTCCTATAGTGCCAGTTCTTCCACATCAAATGCAGCACTAGATTTGAGGGTCTTTTGTGGGCTCAGGGCAACATCAGTGCAGCATCAGGTATGTAACCAGAACACCATCCCTAGCACAAAAAATCTGAGACAGTGTCCTTTCTACCCCAGGAGCAAAGCTCACATTTAAAAGAAAGGGGAAAAGCCAGGAAAAGATGAGCAAACAATAAGAAGAATCTGATAAGACACACACTCAAAAGAGAAAAAAAAATCAAAAAAACTAAGAAGTAGTCTCAAACCAGGAAAGAACTCATGGAAGAACTCAAAAAAGAGCTTTAAAAATCATATCCAAGAGGTAGAAGGAAATGCGAGAAAAAAAAATTGATAGCTATATAAGTTGAAAAAAAAAGTCAACAGCTTGGAGAAGGAAAAATAACTCCATTAAAAAAAAAGAATTGACCAAATGAAAAAAAGAGATACAAAAATCCATGGAATAAAACAAATCCTTAAAAAGTACAATTAGCCAAATTAGAAAAGGAAGCACAAAAGTTAACTAAGGAAAACAACTCTTAAAAATTAGAGTTGAACAAATGGAAGTTAATGACTCTGAGACATCAAAAATCAAACACATTCAAAAGAATGAAAAAATAGAAGAAAATGTAAATATCTTGTTGGAAAAACAACTGACCTGGAAAATAAATCCAAGAAAAACAACATCAAAATCACTGGACTACCTGAAAACTATAATCAAAAGGAGGACATGGATAGCATATTTTGAGAAATTAACAATGAAAAATTATTTTGATATTCTGGAATTAGAAAGGAAAATAAGCAAGAAAGAATCCACTGATCACCTCAGGGGAAAAAAACCAAAAATAAACATTTCAAGGAACATTATAGCAAAATTATAGAACTATCAGCACAAGAAAAAAATACTGCAAATTACCAAAAAAAAATTCAAATATTAGGGATCAATAATCAGGTTTACACAGGACTTAGCTGCAACAACATTAAAAGTTCATAAGACACAGAACATGATATTCCAGAAGACAAAGAAGCTAAGATTATAACCACTTATCTGGTGAAAATAAGCATAGTACTTCTCTTTTCTTTCATAATAATAGCTTTTTACTTTTCCGAAGACAGTTTTCAACATTCACATTTGCAAAATCCTGTGTTCCAAATTTTTCTCCCTCCCTCTACAATTTTCCCCTAGACATCAAGCAATCTATTATAGGTTAAACATGTGTAATTCTCTCAAACACATTGCTATATTCATCATGTTGCACCAAAAAAAAATTCAGATCAAAAGGGGGAAAAAATAAAGCATGAGAAAGGGGGAAAAATAAGGAAGCAAACACCATCATCAAAAAAGGCAAAAATACTATACTTTGATCCATATTCAATCTTCACAGTACTCTCTGAATGTAGAGGTTTCTCTCCATCACAAATCTACTGGAATTTCTTTGAATCACCTCATTGTTGAAAAGAGCCAAATCCATCACAGTTGATCATCACTTAATCTTGCTGTTGCTGTGTACGATGTTCTCTTGGTTCTGCTGACTCCACTTGGCATCAGTTCATGTGAGTCTTTCCAGGCTTTTATGAAATCAGCCTGCTTATCATTTCTTATAAAACATGAATATTCCATTGTTCACCAATTCACCATTCACCATTCTGATGGGCATATTCACTCAATTTCCATTTCCCAAGCATAATTCTTCAAGGGAGAAAATGGTCATTTGATGAAATACAAGGATTTTAAATCTTCATAAGGATAAGACCATGCACACATATATTGTATCTAGGATATATTGCAACATATTTAACATGGGACTGCTTGCCATCTAGGGGAGAGGGTGGAGGGAAAGAGGGGAAAAATCAGAACAGAAGTGAGTACAAGGGATAATGTTATAAAAAATTACCCTGGCATGGGTTCTGTCAATAAAAAGTTATTATAATAATAAAAAAGAGGGGAAAAAAAGGATAAGACCATGAACCAAAAAAAAAAAATCTCCAATATCAAGACCCAAGAGAAGCCTAAAAAAATAAAGGGAAGAAAAAAAATATATAAGGGATTCAAAGGAGCTGAACTGCCTATATTCCTACATAGGAAAGTGATACTAATATCACTAAATGTAACATTTCTAGTGCAGCTAGAAGGAGCTAGGAGTATACAGAGTCAAAGGGTATGAGTATAAGGTGAATTTGAAGGGAAAAATATAAAGAATAAGGGATGGGAAAGAAGAGTACACTAGGTACAGAAGGAAGAAAGAATTAGAATGGGGTAGACCATTTCATATAAAGAGGTTCAAAAAACCTATTACACAAGAGAAAGATGGGGGGTGGACAATAGACATCACTTGAACTTTGATCTCTTCAATAATGGTTCAGAGAGGGAATAACAAACATAATTAGTTGAATATTAAAAAATCAATAAGCAATAAGCTCAAAACAATGTTCAAAATAAATGTTAACAAAAAAGAACAGTTTAAAATAATGCCCAATACATTTATTCTAATAATGATTCCAGGTTGTACCATACCAAAATTAGATGGTTTTATACCAGAGTGAAGGACTGCCATACTTTCTGACCCTCACTAAATATTTATTATTTTTCTTATGTATGAATATTATTTTTAATTTGATATTTAACATCATGGGACATCCACTCCTAGATTACTTGAAAAGGAAAATAGTTTTAAAAACATTAGATACTATGGAGCATTTCCTTGACAGGCCACATGATATCATGAAAAGAGTATTGCACTCAAAATCAAAGGTAAAATGAATCATCACTTGGTTCTATTGCTTACTAAACCATGTGATCATGGGCAAATTAATGCATTACTTTAATCCTTGCTTTTTCCATCTATAAAATGAAAACAATATTATTTGTAGTTGCAGTATTTACTTTACAGAGTTTTGTGATTAAAAACTCTTTGTAAGCCATAATACTCGAAGTCAGCTAAGTTGTACAATGGGTAAAGTCCTGGGACTGGATCAGAAAAGAGCAGAGTTCAAATCTGATCTCAGATACTTCCTAGCAGTGTGATCCTGGGCATAAAATTGGAGAAGAAAATGCCCAAATGACGCCAGTTTCTTTACCTAGAAAAGCCCTAGATAGTTGGGGTCATAAAGAGACAAATATGACTGAAAAATAACAAGTCAAAAACAATTGTATGCTGACTACTATCATTAATGTGTTCATGTTTTCTTTGTATGACATTCCTATTCATCACTAAAGATGGCTATGCCTAGGTACTCCATATCGCAGACCTTTTGAGAAGAAAGCAGAGAAAAAGGCAATTTTTAGAAAAAAAAATTGGGGGGGAATGGCTTAATGAACTGCTTATTTTAGAATCATTGAATTTTGAATTATAGGATCACATAGAATTAGAAGAGATCTTAGAGGTCATTGACTTTTTAGAGGTCATTACTTCACAATGAGACCCAGAAAGATGGCTCCTACAAGGTCCCACAATAAGAAACAAAGCCAGGATTTGGATTCCAGCCACTCTCCTGAATCAAAATCTAATATTCTGTTTGCTACACTATAAAAAGTCTTAAAAATAATGTGTCAGTAATTTTTTCTAATTCCTTTTTTTATCAATACACAATCATTTCCAAATATATCATCCACAATTTAATCCTACCTTATAACAAATACAAGGATAAACAAAAGTAACCAATAGTATATATCACATTTTCCTCATAGTCCGCCATCTCTAGAAGGAGGAAGGAAATGTGTTTCATCATCATTTATCTAAGATAAAGATTCATTACTGAGAGTTGTTCTGGGCTACTTTTTAGTGTTGTTTCCATTTACATTATTATAGCAATTATATATATATATTTACTTGATTCTGCCTACTTTGTTCCCTATCAGATCAAAAAAGTTTTCTCAAGTTTCTCTGAATTCCTCATAGTTATTGCTTATTTGGAATAACTGCCCTCCATTTTTTTCATATGCCATGTTTTTATTCATCCATTCCCCAATCTATGAGCAACCATATTTGTTCTAGTTTTTTTTTTTTTGCTACCATAAAAAGTATAGACCTTTAATTTTATAAAGAAAGAAACTGAGGCCCAGAGAGAACAAAGTATTTGTTAGAGATAGGCACATAATTCCAATCTTTTGCTTTTTTCCCATTTAATTACTCCCTCCATCCTGTTACTCCTAAGTGTCCCAAGGAGGAAATATCTCTGACATCAAGCTCCAAATTGGAAGCATCTCTTTCCTGACAAGAGAAACCAGCTTCTTGTTACCATGGTGACTGAGTGCATCTGAGGTCTTTTGACAAGTTTACCCCCCACCTATGCCAGTAGGGGAAAGAGCTATTGAGCGGATCTTTACGGTGATTCAAAACACTTTAGATAGATCCTGTCACATGCTTTATAAGTTCCTGATTGATCGTGTAGAATTAAGTTATTGGGCAGAGAACCAGCTAATGGAAACACATTGATGAAATCATTTTTGAGAGACATTAAATGGAACTTAAAATAAAGCTGAAATGGCTTTATGGATTTTTCACTCAAACTGTTTATGAACATTTATTGCCAGTAAATTACAGAGTGTCAAAAGAGGGAATCAGTAGGTATTGTTTTAATAGAAGCCTTTTTGAAATAATAAAAATGAGGATTATTTATTACTTCAGAATTGGGATTGTATGGAATGGGGAAATGCATCTTATAGAGTGGTGGTCCACTGTGAACTGCAGGTGGTTGGACACTGGAAAATGGTGAAAAAAAAATTATACTATGCTATCTAACTTGATAAAACCTCCTTAGCTAAATCTTTTTCCTTCTCTGGACCTTATTTTTCTCATCTGTAAATTGAATGAGTTGGAATAAATGCTCTCTTAGGTCCCTTCCATTCAGATTTTCTTACTTTGTAATAACAAAGGAAATTAATATATTTTGTTTAGTTTTAGTTTTAAGAAGCATGAACATTTCCAAGTCAATATGAGTCATTTTAAAAGAGAAATAATTGAGAGTTTAATAAGAAGCATTACTTAAGGATATAAAACTCTTTTTTAAATTTCATACTCCATAAAAGGGTGAATGAATGGAAAAAAGTTACACTTACCCAAGTGCAATGGAAGACAAGGTGAGAAATCAGTCTTCTGATGCCTTTTGACAAGTTGGCTAAAAAGTTTTCTCTTTCAGAGCCATAATCCTTAAAGAACCAAGGACAGGTACAGGACAAATAGAAAAATGGAATGCAAGGTTACAGCCAGGTAAACTGTGACAAATGACTGAGGCAGAATAGCCAAAGCAACTAAGATCACATCCAGAGTATTGTGTCTAGTTCTTGATGCTATGTCTTAGGTCACTCAGTAATCGATCCTATTTGCCAACATTGTGTCAAGTGTGAGAAACAGAAAAAGAGGTAAAAGACAGTCCTTGCTCAAAAAAGAGTTCACAACCAAATGAGGAAAGCAATGAGAAGACCACAGAGGGTTTAGAGCAAGGAATGTTAATCCTGAAAGTAATCATATTGAGATCATGCCCTGTAAGGAACAGATAAAGGGAGTGGTATCATTTAATTTGAACAAGAAAGGATTTGTGGGATATGTTATAAGATAACTTCAAAAATTTGTAAGGACAGCATATGGAAGAGAATCCGAACTTTTTCTGCTTGACTTCAGTAGACAGAACTAGGATTAATCATGAAAGTTAGGAAATGGTGGATTTAACTTTTGGGCAGCTAAATGGCTCAATGGATAGAGTTCTGACTTGGAGTCAAGAACTCAATTAAAATCTATCCTCAGACACTTCGTAGTTGTGTAATCCTAGGAAATTCCCTTCACTTGTTTGCCTTAGCTTCTTGATCTGTAAAATGAACTGAAGAAGGAAGGCAATATCTGCCAAAAAAATACCAAATGACTCACAAAGAATCACACATAACTGAAAGGACTGAACAATAGAAACATAAATTTATGGTTAATGTACACTTTCCAATACCTAGAACTGTCCAAAAATAGAAAGGACTTCCTCAGGAGGTGAGGGGATTTCCCACCTAAAGAATCCTAACAAATACTGGATGAGCACTTATCATGGATCTTCCAAAGGGGATTCTTCAGTTTCATGAAGGATTAGGTATCCTCTGTCATCTGATCATCTCCTACTCTGAGATCCCATAGTCCTTTAAAAAAAAAATTAAACCAAAAAGCAACAGGTACTTATTGTGTCTACTGTATACTAGCACAAGTCAGTGGCACCGTGGACTGAATGCCGGGCTTGAAGCCAAGTTCAAATCTGACACCTACCAACTGTGTGACTCTGAGCAAGTCACCTAACTGATTGCCTCATTTTTTCTCATCTATTAAATGATCAGGAGAAGGAAATGACAAACTATTCCAGTATCTAGACTAGGCAGCCTCTACAATATCTTCCATTCTGAGATCCCGTGGTTCTTTGTTTCTTTACAATGCATCTGGGAACTAAGTGACCAGATTTTTTTTTAAGTCTGTGAGAAAGTATCATGTCATCATTAAGTCCTTGAGAAATATTCATCTGTCACTTTTTAGCTGTCTCTAAGAACCCACTGCCAGGCCCCGAGAATGTGAAATCGGTATGGCTTTGTTGCACATAAGCAACTTTCCAAGAAAAAAACAGATTCATCTTGGAGCAGGGAAAATGAGACCAGCAGTCAGTTCCCATCAGTATTTGTTCCTCCAGTTTTCCTTGCTGCCCAAGTAGCAGAACTCCATTACTGGAGTGGAGCGGTGAGTACACAGAAGGAGAGATTTTAATCATTTGTTGTACAATATTGCTATTTTAGAAGTATTTAAAAATCTAATGAGGAGGAGAATATAAAATGATATACAAAAGGCCTACTGATGTAACAGAACTAATTAAAAGTAAATCCAAAGCTTTGGTTTTGTTTTATAGTGTAACAAATGAATTAATAATGACGGGATTCCTCAAGAGCAGTATACTAGAATGAAATTCGGCATTCAATCTTGGAATATCCTCTGTAATGTGGGGTATTGTAGGAGGAACCGAGGTGTTCTATGATGCCTCCTCAATCAATCATGCACCAGGGATGTAGATTAGTGTAGGGGAATACCAGGAAATCTGAAACTTCCTTGACTATCTTTTGTTGTAGCTGATGGGAAATAGCTTATAAAAGCAAAATGAGTACTCTTTGCTATCATTACACACAGTCGCCTTCCCATCATGTTCAATGTTAAGTGTCCCCTAGTTCCTTTCCTCTTTTGCCTTCTCCTTTCATTACATCACCTGTGGCACTAACCTTATTAGTGATAAACTTATGGTGACCCTCAATAGTTTCATCTCAGACTCTTTCCGTGAACCTGCATTCAGGGAATCCTATCTGTGGATGATGCTCCATTCCTGGCAGCCCCAGTTGTCCCTTATCTCATGCTTAATGGTACAATGTGCCAAGAGGAAGAGTCAGCATATTCTTACTTCCAGCTTCTAACCCAAACGGCGCTGTCCTCATTTTGCAGTTTCTGTTCTTTTGATGTCCAATTTATCTCTGTACAATAAACATTTATTAAGTACTTACTAAATAATGATAAATAACTAGCTTATATGTTACTCTTTAAGGCTTGCAAAGTACTTTGCAAATATTCTTTTTCATCCTCACAACATCCATACTAGGTGGATTTTATTATTATCCTCCTTTCTTTTTACAGATTAGGAAACTGAAGCAGAGAGAAATTAAATTCCTTGCCCAGGATCACAAAGTTGCTTAGTTTCTGAGGCTTAATTTGAAATCAGATCTTTCTTATTCTACTACTGTAGTCCACTGTACCTCCTAGTTACCCATAAATGTTCCAGATACTGTGCTAAACACTAAGGATACAAAGAAAAGCAAAAACAGTTCTTTCCCTGAAAGAGTTCACATTTGAACCCAGAAAACAACATACAAGCAACTATGTACAGAGAAGAAATATATGGAATAGGTGGGAGATCATTTCAGAGGGAAGGTATAGGCATTTGCTGGGGGAAGGGGAGAAAAGGAGGGGAAGAAAAGGGACCAAGAAAGGCCTCTTGCAAAAGGTAGGTTTATCACCATTTGCATTCTTTTTGCAGTCATCTGCAGTCCTAGATTCCAGATCATTCTCATTTCTTTCTGAAGGAGTTCAATAACTGATTTAAAGTCTTACTATCTGTCCTAATTCCTTCTATTCTATCTATAGTCTTCTATATACTGAGAAAATTAAGATTGTCAACTCTATTTCCCTTATTTCACACACTGGTCATTTCCTAAGGAAAAAGTAGCCCTTCTCCTTGCCAAGACCTCACTTATGCTCTTGATCACATCTTCCCGTCATCTTCAGCTCAGCCTATTACCCATCCCACCCCGTCTCTCTACCTCTTTCTTGGCTTCTTTCCCATAGCCTGTAAATGTAATGAATTCTCCCTCATTCTTTAAAAAATAAAAAAATTTTTAAAAAAAGCTTTCACCTTATCCTGCCGTCTCCTTTCATCACCCAAAATTTAGAAAGAATCAACATTTACATTCTGCCTCCATTTCTTCACAACCATTTCTTTCTCAGCAGCTTGAAATCCAGTTTCCACTTTGATCTACCTATTAAAAGCACTCTCCAAGAATGTCACCAATCTTTATTTTTTTGTCCCTTTCCTTCTAACCCTTTCTTCAGCTTTTGGTATTCTCAACCACCATCTCTTCCTGAATATTTCCTCTCCTCCTCTTCCCCTTTATCTTTCTCCTGCTCAACCTCCTTTCTCTCCCCCATGAGTTCAGATATCATCTCTAGATAGGGAACTCTGAGATTTATATAAATAGTCTTGATCTTTCTCCTCAATTCTAGTTCTCCATCATTAACTACCTACTCATGATCTAGGCACTGTGGCAGCAGAGTTTCAAAGGGACATAATCACCTCTGTCCTGTGTGGCTGACAGGGCTATTGTCACAAGAAAGTAATGATAGATTTAAAAACACTTGGAAAAGGTAAAAATGCTACACAGCCAGAAGGTGTTATGATCATTACCAGCATCATCATTACTGGGTATTTTCTCCATATATGTTTTAAGTGACCTTGAAAAATAATATGACCCATAGCCACAGGGGACTCAATGCAGCAGAGTTGTTTATCATGTGCTGGAGCAAAGGTACCAGACCTGAAAAAGAATGAGACCTGTGAAGTAGGGGCTAAAGGAGGCAACTTGACTCACCATGCCTGAGAAACTTATTCCTCTGCTCAGTCCTCATCTCTACTCTGTGAAAGGGGGAGAATCCTGCTGAACATGTTAAATGGCTTTTTATGGGAAGGTACATTGATTTTAGGCCACTGATTTCAGAGATTTGTTTGCAATTTTTAAGAAATTGATTTTTAAAATATTGTTTCCCTATCCTATGTCAAAGATAACTTTGCTTAGGTTTGTGAAAATAAAAAGATGAAAGTTGCTGCCTCTTCCCTAAAGCAGTTTACCATCTAAATATTTAAAGGCAGGAGATTAACATAAAAATCATATATTTAGAGGAAGGCAGGACCTCAGGAGGCCATCGAGATCAACTGCCTTATGTTATAAAAGATGAAATCAAGACAGAGGAAAAGTGGGCAACTTTGTTCAAGGTCACACAAATAATAAGTGTCAGAGACAGGATTTGAATTCAAGACTTCTGACTTCAAAGTCAGGGCTTCATGCAATAATCCAAAATTACAGAACAGTCTTAAACATATAGATTGGTGCACACTACAAATAAAGGCCTGGAAGTTCTGAGAGTGGGAGACAATATCAGGCTAGTTTAGATCAAAGAGCACTTTATGAGAAGTACATTTGAAGTAGAGTAAGGGAGGAGAAGAGAGCATAAATTGGATTATAGAAAGGTGAAGAATTATAGCTGGCTCTACTTTTCCAAGGCTTATAAAGTTTTCTTTTTATCATATTTAGGGGAAAAGGCATTATGAAAATGTCTAAAGAGTTCCCAGATTAAGAAAGGCCCAATGATAATTTTTTTAAAAAAATGATTCAATAAAATTGTTGCTGCTGTTGTAAAATTAGTCAAAACTTCCTTTTTTTATTTCCACGTTCCTTTACCATTCCAAATTGGAACCAATCACATATGACCCTCTGGCATTAAAAAATCATGAAACCAATTCATTTTCCTAGAAACATGCATTTTTGCCTATGTCACAATTTGAAATTGTGGTTGTTAGTAGAAGCAATCAACCCATTTTAATGCTAAAAAAAAAGCTTGGAAATTTAGTTAAACATGTACATATGTGTTAAATGAAGCAGAATTCATTTGCTCACATACCCTCCTCCAGCACTACTACTAGGGCACAGTGAACTGATTGCTAGGCCTGGTATCTTCCTGAGTTCAAATCTTGCCTCAGACACTTAATAGCTGTACGATCTTGGACAAGTCACTTAACTAAGGGCTCAGTTTCCTCATCTGTAAAATGAGCTGGAAAAGGAAATGACAAAACATTCCATTATTTTAGCTATGAAAACTCCAAAAGGGATCACAAAGAATAGGACATGATTGAAAATGACTTAACACACTGATCACTCCAATAACTACAGTAGTGCATGGTTATTTAGATAAGTTAAGGATACTGTCTTGACTTAGTTTAATAGAAAAGCAAACATCCAGTGAAATTGATGGTGATAAACTTAGACTTAAATGATTTGGAAACAGTTCAGAGTGGACAAATCAGATAATAACAGCCTTCATGGACAGTGAGGTGCAGCTGCTGCTGACAACTTGTAAAGATAAAAGCTGATGGTAAAATCAAGAGCTAAATATCTAGATTGGGTCAAGGGATTGATGTTAATACCCAAAGTATAAAGCTTTGAACTTTAAGTGATTCTTTATGAATTTTAAAAGGGGAGAAAACCTTTTTCTGAGGCTAATAAGTCGAATTTTGCTTTACACTAAAGGGACTGGAATTTTAAAAAACCTCATAGGATCAAACTGTGGCGATTGATGTAATACATTTGCAAATACAGAACTAAGAAGAATGAGAATTTTATTTCAAGATAAAATTGCACTATCAGCTTATATTTATTTGCATTTAAGTCAATTGCACAGATAAGAAAAATTATAATGAATTATGGAAAAAGAGAAAAAATGTCAATTAATGAACTCGGGAACATCTCTTTACTTAGATTATGCTGAAAAAACTTCAGTTGTTCCATAATCATGCCAAATTTTCATTTACCTCTCATCCTTCTCATCCTCCCCAGCATTAGTTAGCAGCAGTTGTCCTTTTCTAATTTGTGACTTAAAATTTAACAGGACTTCACCCTCTCAGTTCCCAAAACATTTCCAGACCACAATCTTATCAACTGTTTCTGAGGAGCCAGAATCTGACTCTAATATTTCTAAATGTTATTTCAAACCAAGATGTGATTTGTTCCTTGGGCAATTTTCAGTGATGTAAACATAGGCTTATTTTTGTTCTTTCTTTTATTCATCTATGACCAAAAAAAACCCTTTTTTTAGTTTTTAGTTGGATTCAAAAGAAGAAATGATTTGTCCAAGATCATATTCCCATTTAATGATTAGCCATATGAGGCTAGAACTAAGGTTTTCTGAGTCCCAAGTCAGGCTTCTTTCAGCTATATCTCACTGATCTCAGGAGGAAATAGGGCAAAGGGGTTGCATGAAGGAGTAGGGGAAATTAAATATATGTTCTGAACTTTAGTCAGTATTGCTACCTCTATGTACTCATGACTTAGTTCCTCCACTAAAATGATTTTCTGATATATCATAACATGGAAGTATCCCTAGGTTCTTGATGACCATATGAGCAAAATACTAAAGTCTCACAGGTCCCCCTAAGATGGAAATTCTACTGTTCTTCAAGTATTTGCTCAACTAGGAGAAAAGCAGCTCATCACCAGTGTGATGGCTCTTTAAGTCATAGCAACTCACAAAATTGTTTGCTTAAGTTAAGCAAGGTTGCAATCTGCATCGACAGGGAGAACACATGAATCAGTGAAAATATTAATCTTCAAAGTGTTATTTAATTATTGCATTCTAAACATTCCATAGATAGAGCACTGGGCCTTGATTCAGGAGGATCAGATTTCAAATCCAACTCTAGACACTTCCTAGCTGTGTGGCCCTGTGCAAATCACCTAACCCTACCTGCCTCAATTTCCTCATCTGTAAATTGATATGGGAAAGGAATGGCAAACCATTCTAGCTTCTCTGGCAAGAAAACCTCCATTAGGGTCACAGAGAATTAAACAAATGAAAAACAACAAACATTTTTTATTGAAGCTTTTTATTTTCAAAACATATGCAAGGATAATTTTTCAGCATTGACCCTTGCAAAACTTTGTGTTCCAATTTCCCTCCCTCTTGGCCCCATCCCTTCCCTAGATGGCAAGTAATCCAATTGACAACAAACTTTTTTGCATGTGTTTTTTTATATTTTGGGACAAAGGGAGTCAAAGTAATGTGCCATCCCCTACTAACAATGTTTTGTTTTCTATCTTGTCATTACAGGAGCAGAAGGCACAGTGTTCCCTAAATCTATAGAAACGCCTAATGTGAGGGCAGAACCCTTCAAGGAACTAAGGTAATCTTTGTGATCTAGTTTGTACCTATGCACATAATTGACATGTTATTGAAATTGGATGATCTGCTAAGTTGCATTTTTTTTTCCTGCTGACAATTGAGTTTCCAGCTGAGTTTTCTTTTGAGTGCAAATATCTAGAGGGAATAGAAATGTCATAGAAAAAATCATAGAATGGGGCAGATGAAACAAATAGAACATGGTAAATAGGAACAATATCTCAATAATCAAGGTCTTGGGGGTCATGAAGTACTAGTTGAAAAACAGAAGATGGTAGAATCACAAATTTAGAGGTGGAAAATCCCTTAGAGGTCATCTACACATCCTCTTAAAGAGTCCAATCACCTTATTTTTCAGAAGAGGAAACAGAAATATACAGAGATTGAGTGACTTGCCCAAAGGTTAGTGGCAAAGTTAGGATTTGAACACAGGTTCTCTGATCAAAACTGAAATTTTGGGAAGACCTGGTTAGGAAAACCAGTGTATTAAAAATCTCTGGTTAAGAAATACCTCATCCATTGATGACTGAGATAGCCTCAAGACTATAGGGATGACAATGAGGTCCAAAACAGGGATATAAGTTTCTTTTATAGAGAAATGAATCTATTCCATGCCCAGGTAAAGAAATTAGCCTGACATAAAAACTGTTGTAAAATTGCCTATTTTCCCTGAGACACTCTGCTTCTGTATGGTGGAATTATATGACCTCTTCATTCCAAAATATGAGCAGAGGAGCCCCAATATGTAAAAGGGATAACCACTGAGAAGATATTTTTTATAAGACTACAAATAAAATGAATATAATAGAAGCAGCTTTACTACAGTGTTCACTCAAGAGATGCCCATGCCCCACTCAGGGAAAATTGTATCTCCTCATCTTTGAAGAGGTAATTTTAACCAAAGCTAATCAGAAAACACCTTAAGTATCATACATACCGGATGAGGTGCATCTATAATATGATTTCATTAGTGGAAGGCAGCCTCTCACAAATCTATTTGTATTGTACAAGGCAGATCTAGCCTTCCAAGGAGCAATTTAAATGTAGTATGCCCACTAATGTGGCAGCAGTCATGTTGGAAAATAATAATATCATAATCCCCAGCAAATTAAGGTTTTCTTTGTGCTATGTTTCCCAAACACAAAGGTGTTTTCAGTGCTTGGTGTGAATTACAAAAATTGCAATTGCAAAAATCCCTAGTGTTCATAAAGATTTACAGGTTAGAAATGTAAATGTATTGGACATAATTGGTGGGCAATGAGAGTCCTTTATTAGGAAAGTCTCTGGTGTGGGGACATATCTTTTTAGAATTACATAATACAATATAAAGAAAGCTGTATTGGTTTTTAATGTGGTCATTTTCAGCACAGAAAATGGATGTGGCCAGATCCTCTCTACTTCTAAGAAAGGATTCTAGAAAAAGAAACTTGGGCAGAAATTGTGGTCAAAGAGTCTCTAATGAGGACTTAGAGCATGACTATGATAACCCAATGAAAAAGGATTTTTGGAGCCAGAAGCAAAGTGTAACTTGGGCTTCATTTTTTCATTCAGTGGTCCTTAGGACTGAGCAGGATGTTTGTCTCTAAAAGATGAGTTCTCTAAAGAAAGACACTTCCTAAGGAAAGCAGACTAGAAGACTGGAGGAATGACAGGATGGGGAAAGGGTTCTGGAGAGTAATTACTAAACTGAAATTTTATTTATATTTATATAAATTTTATAAATGTGATTTACCATGTCTTTCTCCAGTTCATTTTACAGATAAGCAACTAAAGCAAGCAGGATAAAGTGACATATATATATATATTCATGTGTGTATATATAGATATATATGTGTATATTTACAAATCCTAAAAATATATAGTGACTTCTTTGCTTTTTGAAATAGAGCATTCTGAAAATAACTAAAACAATATTTGATTATTCAGAATTAGGATTTCCATGAGCCAAGATATATCTGTAGGAAACAAGGTTGAAGTTCTTTTAATCCTAGCTTATAACCTAGAACTGACCTTTTAAAAATATTCCCCATTATGCAATTTTCCTGTGCCCAGCTTATCCTTACAAGTTGTTATAGATTGACTTAAAAGTCTTGATTATTGAAGAATATTTTCATTATTCACAGGAGGTTCCTGTTTTAAGGGCTAAAGGAGTGACTAGAAATAGACACTGATTTAGCTCTTGGAAAATGCTGGGTCCTTGAGCTGTGATCTCATTAATAAAGGGAACACCCAGTGAGGAAACTTTTCCTTTGCTATCCAAGTAGATAATCAATGGCTCAAGTTTTTCATCTTTAAAAATTACCTAGAATGCATTTAGCATTTTTTTTCTTTTTCTATGTAGTATTTAAGTTGAAAATACATGATTTTTTAAAAATAAAATGCCTGGGGGCACTGGTTAAGTAAATATTGTACAAAGTTTACATAACCAGTTTGTGTCGAGGCTAGACTTGAATCCAGTCTTCACAACTCCAAAACCAGCATTCTTTCTATTATACCTTATATTAGCCAGTTTTGGTAGGATTAATAATATAATAGACATAGAGGTGGAAGAGACTTTCAGAGTTACCTGGTCTAACCATCTCATTTTTCAAATGAAAAAACTAATGCCCAGGGAGTTTATGTAGGGTCAAACAGGGTCAAATAGTTAATGAGTATCTCAGGTAGGGATGGAATGAAGACCTTGAGTCAGGAATGAGGCACAATACCTTGTGTTGTAATGCTAAATATCTTTTTTTCCTTGATAATGCTGAGTAAATACAGTGTATGTCCATATCAAGGCTTGAGCCAAGAACTAGATTATCTACATGGCAATTTAATCTCTTTGGAGCATCACATATTTAGAGGTGCAAGTAACCCAAAATAAGAGGCTGCTAGTTGGCACAGTGGATAGAGTGTCTGGCCTAAGGCCAGATCTACCTGAGTTCAAATCTAGCCTCATTCACTTACTAGCTATGTAAGCCTGGTCAAATCACTTAACCCTATCCAGAAAATTAACTGAAGATAGAAAAGGCAAACTACTCCAGTATCTTTGCCAAGAAAATCCCAAATGGAGTCACAAAGAGAATAACATGTAACTAAAATGACTAAACAACAAGAACAAAATCAAAAATATTCTATTTCAATTATAGATCGTTAAACTTTCAAGCTCATCTATTCTAAACCCCTCCTTTTATGAATGAAGAAATCAAAACTCAGAAAGTGTATTGCCCAGAGTCATACATGTCAGTGTTAGACAAATTCAATGTTCTTTCTCACACACCATGCTGACTCTTCCTTTTATTTCAAGTTCAAAGTTCCTTGTTTTGGAATTATTTCTGAGGAAAACTCTGAATTAGAATCTACCTCTAAAAAGTGGACATTTCTAATGCGATCTGTATTAGTTTCTTTTTTGTTTTCTCTCTAACTCTAGTAGATGAAATAGCAAAATCTGACACTTACAAATGTATCCATGCTAGTATTTTAATACTGTCACAATTCCACTGCACTATTGATTAGCTTTAACCTTGCATATTAAGTGAAGGGAAAATGAACTGGCAGAAAAACAACCTCAATTTCTGGCATCATAGAATTGAAATTTATTTTATTGGGATGGTACATGAACAACCTATATCTAGTCCCTGAATTGGTATAAACAGCCAAGACAATTTAGAGAATGTTTGATTAAAGAGACAGAATGATATAACAAAAAAAAAAAAAAAATCAAGAAGCAAATCAGGAGACCAATATTCTAGTCTGGGTCATGCTGTCAACAAGTTGGGGACCTTGGAAAAGTTAACAGATCCTTCCCTTCTCTGGGTTTGTTTCTTCATCAGAAAATGAGAGCTTTGGAGTAAATGCTCTCTGATATTGTGTCCAGTTCTAGCATTGTATGATTATATTCTAGGTGTGTTTTAGATTTTGTTTAAATCAAGCCAGCTACTATCTCTCAAGGTTTCTTTTAATAATAGCTTTTTATTTTCAAAATACATGAAAAGGTAGTTTTCAATACTGACTTGCAAAACTGTGTGTTCCAAAATTTTCTCCTACCCTTTTCCCAGATGACAAGTAATCAAATATATAGTAAACATGTATAATTCTCCTATATATATATATATATATATATATATATACATATATATATATATATTTCTACAATTATGCTGCACAAGAAAAATCAAATCAAAAAAGAAGAAAAAAGAGAAAGAAAAAATGAAGTAAACAACAACAAAATAGGTGAAAATTCTATATGTAGTGATCCACATTCCATTCCACGTCCTTTTTTTGGATGCAGATGGCTCTCTCCATTACAAGTATATTGGAATTAACCTAATCACCACCTTATTGAAAAGAGTCACCCTATCACAGCTGATCATCATATAGTCTTATTGCTGTGTATAATGTTCTCTTAGTTCTATTCATTTCACTCAGCATCAGTGCATGTAAGTCTCTCCAGGCCTTTCTGAAATTATCCTGCTGGTCATTTCTTACAGAACAATAATATTCCATAACATTCACATACCATAACTTAATCAGCCACTCTCCAACTGATGGGCATCCATTCAGTTTCCAGTTTCTATCCAATGCAAAAAGGGCTGCCACATTTTTCCATGCGTGGGTCCTTTCCCCTCCTTTAAGATCTCTTTGGGATGCAAGTCTAGTAGTGGCACTTCTTGGTCAAAGGGTATGTACAGTTTGATAGCCCTTTGGGCACAGTTCCAAATTGCTCTCCAGCAGGTTGGATTCGTTCACAGTTCCACCAACAATGTATCAGTGTCCTTGTTTTCCCACATCCCCTCCAACAGTCCTCATTATCTTTCCCTGTCATTTTAGCCAATCTGAGAAGTATGTAGTGGTACCTCAGAATTGTCTTAATTTGCACTTCTCTGCATCCATAGTCTCTCAGGTTTTTTGTAAAATTTTTAAAACATTGTCCAGAACTGTAATCATATTAGTGTTGGACATTACATCTATTAGGAAACTCCCTTCACCAATATTTACCCAAAGTGACAGAGTCAATATGTCAGAGAGGGATAGTAAGTCCAGATCTTGTTTATTGTGTGGCAGCTAAGTGGCACCCTAGTGGGTAGAGCACTGGCTCTAGGGTTAGGAAAACCTGAGTTCTGTCAGATTTAGCTTCAGATTCTTCCTAGTTATGTGAGCTTGACCAAATCATTTAACCTCTGTCTGCAACATTTTCTTCAACTGTATCATCCAAGCTCAAATGAGATATTTGTAAAGCTTCCCCCCCCCATTTTAATCTATTTTACCAAATAGATGCAAAAAACCTTTTCAACACATACTTTTGCAAAATCTTTTGTTTCAATTTTTTCTTCCTCCCTTCCCTCATTTCCTCCCATAAACAGCAAGCAACCCAATAGGTTAAACATGTGCAGATGTTCTAAATGTATTTCCATATCGGTCATGCTGCACAAGAAAAATAAGATCAAAAGGTGAAAGAAAGAAAAAAAAGCACAAAGCAAAAAGCAAATAAATTGCAACAAAATAAGGTGAAAATACTTTGCTCTGATCCATATTCAGTCTTGATAGTTCTCTTTCTGAATGCAGATGGCTCTTTCCATCACAGGTCTATGGTATTGCCTTGAATCACCTCATTGTCAAAAAGAGCCATATCCATCCCAGTTAATCATCACATAATTTTATTGTTGCTGTGTACAAGGTTCTCTTGGTTTTGCTCACTTCACTTAGCATCCATTCATGTAAGTCTTTCCAGGCTTTTCTGAAGTCAGGCTGCTTGTCATTTCTTATAGAACAATATTCTGTTACCTTCATATACCTTTCCCCAACTGATGGGAATCCACTCAGTTTCCAATTTCTTGCCATTAAAAAAAAAAAAAAGGAATGCTACAAACATTTTTGCACATGTGGGTCTTTTTCCTTGTTTTATGATCTCTTTGGGATACAGACCCAATAGAAACATTGGATCAAAGGATATGTGGAGTTTTTTTAGCGCTTGGGCAGAATTTCAAATTGATCTCCAAAATGGTTGGATCAATTCACACCTCAGTTTTTCCACATGTCCTCCAACATTATCTTTTCCTGTCATCTTAGTCAATCTGAGAGGTGTGAGATGGTAACCCAGCATTGTTTTAATTTCATTTCTCTAATCAATAGTGATTGGAGCATTTTTTCATATATCTATAATTTTATCACTTTAATATAATGTCTGAAAATTATTTATTCATATCATTTGACCATTTATTGAATGGGGAATGAAAGCTTTGGTTCTTAATATAGTTCTTAGTACATACTATATTGTAGGTATTTAATAAATGTTTCTTTCTCATCAGCTTTCTACCCACCACACCATGCTGTCTGATAATAGTGACAACAACAATAGCATTTCTATAGCCTTTAAGGTTTGCAAAGCACATTGCACATATCTCATTTGATTGTCATAACAGCCTATAATGTAGATGCTATTATATCCCCATTTTATAGATGAAGAAAATGAGACTGAAAAGGTCAAGTGATTTGTCCAGGGTCATACAACTAGTAAGCTTCTAAAGACAGATTTGAATAAGGTCTTCCTGACTCCAAGTCCAGCTTTCTAACCAGTGTGAAAAATATATACAACAAAAACACGGAACGATGTGAAGTATAGCAAGCACAGTATGGCTGGGTCAGAGCCAATCAGTCTAAGTTTGTGGGGAGGCAGGGGAGATTTATCATTTTACTTTCTGGATAGTTTTGGCCTACAGAAGGTATTTTTTATAGTGGGAAAATTATCAGATTAATGGATCACATTTGGGTTTTGTTCATACCTCTTTTTCTCCCCTTCCCTTTTTTCCAATATCTATGGGTCCTTCACTTGGCTAAATAGCAGTCACAGCTGGGAAGACTTTAGCTTGCCCTGCCTCCTCCTAAAAATTTCCCTCTTGGTTAAAAAAATTTTTTTTTGGCTTAACTTTGTTTTTGTTGTTTCATCAAAACTCAATCTTGTGTCTGACATGTGTGGGTTTTTTATTTATTTTATTTTAATGAGAGTCATTATTTGAGAGAGTTTAAGGCCTCTGGCATTTCATCTTGGAGTAGCCATGTTTACTGCCTTCCTAGGCTGTAAGTTAAAAGAATTGGTACTGTTCTGGTCTGCGATAGCTTGGGTTCATTGCTCTCCATTTCAGATTTACTGTATCAGTAATCTTCCTTAAGATGTTTACAAATAAATTCAGAGTTGAGTTTAAAAATAAAAACTGCTGCATCTCCCTAGATAAGTAAGTAGCTTAGTATGCAAAAGCCTACACCCATCATTCTCCCTATGAGATGTTTATTAACATTCCCCATATGTGGAATTATTCTAAACTAATGATGACATGTTATTCCAAATTAATGAAGAAGGAGACTGGGCTTGTTTCCCCTCACTAACTAGGCTGTACAAGAGAACATACCTTGAATAACAAGTGAATGTGAATAAAATGCAGACTGTGAAAGGTGAATATATGGGGCAGCTAGGCGATGCAGAATTCTGGGCCTAAAATTAAAAAGGTTTTTCTTCTTGGGGTTAAAATCTGGTCTCAGACATTGAGTATCTGTGTGACCCTGGGCAAGTCATTTCACCCTGTTTGCCTCCATTTCCTCATCTGTAAATGAGCTGGAGAAAAAATATGGCAAACCATTCAGTACCTTTGCCAAGAAAACTTCAAATGGATTCAGAAAGAATTGGATATGACAGAACAACAATAGAAACTGAATATAGTACCTATCTAAAGAGTCTTTTAAAATATATTCATTTAAAATATTCATAGTACTTAAAAGCCAATGACCTAATTTTTTTTAAAATGAGCCTTTTAATTCATAATTTGTATTGGCCTTTAGAGAGCACCTAGACAGCCCAGTGGATAGAGCACTGGATCTGGAGTCAGAAAGACCAAAGTTTAAATTTTATATCGGATACCTACTAACTATGTGACTCTGGACAAGTTATTTAACCTCTATCTTCTCTGGAGAAAACTCCATTATTATTGCTGTTCGATTAATTTCAATTGTGTCCTTCATGACCCAATTTGGGATTTTCTTGGCAAATATATTGCAATAATTCCTATCCATTTTCCAGATGAGGAAACTGAAGCAAACAGGATTAAATGACCTGCCCAGACTCATGTAGCTAATTAAGTGTCAAAAGACTAGATCAGAACTCAAAAATAAGAAAGAAAAAGAAGGAAAGAGAGGAAGAAAGAAAAAGAAAAGGAGGGAGAAAGGGAGGAAAGGAAGATTCATATCAAGAGAAGTAATCACATGGACAAAATCAAGAGTAATAGAATTTTTATTTATAAAACAGAGCTTCAAAGGAAGAAAAGATCCTCAACAGTAAATTCTAACTGTATTTTAATTCATTTTAATGGATATGTATTGAATACCTTCCTCTTATGTGCCAAACACTACACTCAAAAATCAAGCACTCAATTCTATTAATAAAGCCAAAGAAACAGTATTTCAGGAATAAAGAAACTAGAAAAATGGGAGGAAAAAAACAACACATGATTTTCAAGGTAAAGAACACAGGTCAGAATTTCAGCTCTTTCTGTGGTTACTTCTGTGATCTTAAGCAAGATATTTGATATCAGTGGAGCTGTTTCCATATCCATAAAATGAGGCAGATGGATACATAAATTTTAATGATCCTAATTTCAGTCCTAAACATATGATTCTAAAAGAATAAAATATTGTCAAATCAGAATAAGTTGAATTATCTCAGGAAAGATGATGGATCCACATGATCTCTTTACTCACAAAATTTCAACTTATTAACTGGTAGGCCAAATCTCATCCTTTCTCAGAGTCTTAGCCTCCTTATCTAAAAAAAAAAAAAAAAGAGGAGATTTTAAAGCAAGAAACATAAAGACTTCTTGATACTGGTAATAGTAGTATTATATGATTCTTAATGCCTTTCTCAGATATTTATTAGGAAAATTACTAAACTAAAAATAAACTAAACAAAAACATCTATTCTTTATCTTTACCCACTCACCAATCTCCTTAGCACAAAAACATCTACTTAATGTTGATTTGTATTCTGGGAAATTGTTGTCTTTGAATCTAACTTTCTCTCTTGATAGGAAAGTACATCTTTATGTGTATAGAAAATCTTGCTTAATTTTATTCTTCATGGATATTGGCTTCCAGCCAGTCTTGTTTTATTCCAATTATAACCTTTTCAAAACAAAGAATAATGGGAGATTAGAGGTACATAATGATGCACTTTTTACCCAAGACAGATATGGAATCAGAAGTGAATTCAACAAACAATAAACCAAATGTCACCATAATTTTTCTTTTGATCAGTAATCGTCTGTGATTAGTTAAAGCATAATGGTAATCAGGTTCCAGGATCATAGTTTAGATCCCAGGTGATTAGGGAATGTTGCCCAATATTATTATTGTCATACATTCTAGACATAAAATGTCAGGATTGGAAGTGAGATCAGGGTCCCTCTACTCCTTTTGACAATAACTCCAGAAATTGCTCACCTAAACTTCTTTCAAAAGCTTCAAATGACATTTGTCTCAGGGTCTTCCAAGATTACTCATGTTGTTTGGGGCCAGTTAAGATTTTTCTCTTCTTTCCAAATCTAGCAAAGGCATTATTTCTTACGTGAAGCTTTCCCTATTTTTTCATCTAAAAATGATCTCTCTACTCAAATTTTACTAGATGACTTGATCCATTGCCCACATCATACCTATCCTTGTAGCATACTTGTTTGTGTTTGAATCATTTCTTCCTTGATAAAGTATAAGCTCTTTGCAAGGAAGGACTTTTGATTTAATCTTACTACCTTGAACTTAGTAGGTATTTAATAAATGTTTGTTAGCTTGACTTAGGAAGTTCTCCATTAGGTAAAATCATTCTATCTGTTATTTGCCCCTTGGTGCCAGTTCTGTCCTATAAGATTAGGGAAAAGAAATTACTATCTCAATCCTTTTCCTTGTCCTTTGAGGTACAGTCACAAAGGATGGTCAGGCTTTAGGTGGAGCTTATTTCCAGTTTCCTTTGATATGAAAAGAAGTTATGCCTTGACCCCAAAATTTCCCATCAACAAATCTGGGATTTAATTCAAGATGCAATGGTTGCAGATGCCCATTGTTGCCCACTTTGTGCTCATTGCAATAAAAGCACTGCAGTACAAAGGCACTGGTAAGAGAAAGGTCTGCCAACTTTGCATGTGCCTGAGAAAGTGACATAGATGAGGAAAATAAGGATTCAGCCCCATACTTCATACTCCATTGATACTGGAAATCTAAAAAGACTGATCCTCCCTACTCCATATAAACCACAGCCTGTACTTGAAAGGTAAAGAGTAATGTGCTCAAGTATAAGTGAGACTTTATGAAACACATTTATAGAGAGGGTAGATAAGGTCTACAAGAAATGCTTGTTTGACTAGGCTGAGGCTCACTGATTCAAGATTAAGGAAATACAAAAGCATCAGAAAAAATATCTACCCAGAATAAGAAAGACAAGATAATCAAGACTATACAAGCATGTATGTGTACACTAAAAAAACAGTTTCCCCCATAAACTCCCCAATTGACTTTGGTCAAGTCTCTTTAACCCCTTCCTCAGTTTCTTCTATTTTATGGAGGTAATGCTAGCATCTAGCCCCAAAGGTTATTGTGAGGATCAAATGAAATAATATTTGTAAAGTGCACAGTACCTGACATATGGGTACTATATACATTCTATTACTATTATTATCATAACTATCTACATGGTACTTGTCTTTGTTGTTATTTACTCATTTTTCAGTCATATCCAACACTTTGTGACCTTTTTTAAGTGTTTTCTTAGAAGATACCAAATAATAACAAACTAAAAAATAAAATAAAATAAAATCTTCCACACATAATGTTTCCTCCAGTCCTTCATAACAGCTATCATATCTTTGTCTTTTCATATCCAAGCAGAACAACCTCAGTTCTTTCAAATAATTATTGTGTAAGGAATATCTTCAGTTACTCTTAATATTCTGCTCTCCCTCCTGGCCATTTTCCTGCTTGATAAGGTACCTCCTAACATATGACACCCAGAACTAAAGATAGTATTGAAGATGTGGTCAGACCATCACAGAGGACAGTGGAATTTCTCTCTTTGGGTGCTCTCTTCAATTATTCATTAGCAAAGTAAATTTAGAAAGAGATAAGTCACCATATCCATAGTCATAGAGGGATTTGGTGTTAATCAATCTGCTATTCACCGATATCTTGGGCTGTTCTAGTGTTACCTCACCCTGGGCACTCAGCCAATTTTGCTGAGAATAATAATAATCAGCCAATAATAATGCAGCCTAAGATTTCTTGGCAGCCACATCACACTGTTGATTCCCAATGAGTATGTGGTGTATTAAAATCCCCAGATTTTTCACAAGATCCATCTTGTAGCCACTCCTTCCTCCAGGTGTCTCAAAAATATGAATTAGTCAACACAAATCCATCCCTTTTATAGGGAAAACAATTTAAAAGTTCTTTCTTTTACCAACAAATCAGTCACACCTTTCCCAGAGATGAGCAGCATATTTCTTTGAGAACAATAGTTCAAATCCTTCATGACCTGCCTCCTTCCTTCAACCTTCTAGTCTTAAACTTTATAACCCATCCCCATGTACTTTCAGAACTAGGGATGCTAGCCTTGCTGTTTCTTGAATGTTAAATGATATCTTCTGCCTTTGTGACGGTTTTCTTCCTCTTCATCTCTGCCTCCTGAATTCTGAGATGTTCTTTGTGTTTAGAGGAGAGGAAGTTGAAATGGGAAGAGAACCAGAATTTATTAAGTGCCTACTATGTGCCAAGTACTGTGCTCAGTGCTTTTCAAATATAATCTCACTTGATATCTCAAGCCCCTAAGATCTAACCTTCTACAAGAAGCCTTTTCCTGATCCCTCTTAATTCTAGTGCCTTCCCTCCAGTGATTATTTCTAACTGATCCTGTATGTAGTTTATGTGTACATAGTTGTTTACATGATGTCTCCTCCATTAGATTGTGAGCATCTAGAAATCAGCTACTGTCTTTCTTTTATCCCCAACTATTACTACAATGCCTGATATATATAGTAGGTGTTTAGTAAGTGATTATTAATTGAATGTTATATTTACATAACAATCAGTGCCAGTGTTTTATGTATTCCATGATTTTGTGTATATGCTTTATTCTCTACCACCTCCTTATACTTTCTTCACTTCAGCTAAATTGCAAACTGCACAAGGATAAAAACTATTTTTATGCATCTTTATATCTCCCTCATCACCTAACATACCGCTTTGCATGTAGTTGTTTTCCATAAACAGTTATGCAATGAATGAATGAATACTACTTTTTTTCTCATTTATAATGAGGAATAACACTCTTTCCCACCCCACCCCCCAGTAGAATAGTCTATTACCTGATTTCATTTGCAAGAAGTTTGGGAAATATAGATCCCTTTTCTCCAGGGAAGATGTAATTGTCAGGCTCCAGTGGGATTGTGTTTAGGTTTACAAGCATATAGCTCTCAGTCCTCTGAATTTTATCTGGTATAGAGAGTTGCTCGTGGAAGAATTCAGAGTTCTCTGTCATCCAGTTATAGATCTGATTACCTCTTACTATTCACAGAGGAAGATAAGCTTCCAATCCTTTGGGATCTAAGACTTAAGCAGAAGTGCAACTGATTCCATTCTTGCTCTTCATTTCTTTCCACACGTGTATTGTCACATGCTCTGAAGTAGCAAAGAAAAGTAGAATTTAATTTTTTTTTGACAATCCCGGCTGCACACCACTAACCTTGAGTATAAAATAGATGCTAATAAATGCAGGATCTTAAAAATGTGAATTATAGCCATTTCACACTTCATGGCAGTTTCAAACTAGTAAGATAGCCTAATACTTAATTATAATGCTTGTCCTCTCTTCAAGTGTGGATGACATTCCTCAGATATATTTTGCAATGACATCTGTGGGAAGAAGTCGAGAAACTAATTAGTTATTCCTAATGCAGAGTATTGACTGTGCACTGATTAAAAGAAAATGTTGACATCCATCCTCACATGATGTATCTGTCTATTAGTTTAGTCTTCTCCCTGCGGTTTTCATGGAAGGTCTCTGGAAAATGATGAAAATGCCCTTCAGTCTTCATAATGCAGATGTTTATAGAAAACATTGCTTTTCATTTACATTCTGCGGAAGATAAGTGGGGTGATGATGTGCTGAGCAGGGGGTGTTTGATTTTTTCTGCTTCAGGGAAAACTACCAGCTGGTCTTTTTTTTTTTTTTTTTTTTTGAGGGCCACTTTGGTGGAGCAGAATGTGATGTTATCTACAGGTTAGTGAGGAAGCCCCATCAAAACTTTGAGGAAAGCAATTATTAGACAGGTAGCCCTTTTGGGTCTCAAGCTAAAGCTGCCCAACAGCTTCTTGCTACAAAATGCAACACATATATCTATCTACAAGAGCCTCATAGAGGCTTGTATTCATAAAACACAGCCTCCTACTGCCAGTAGGAAATAAGAAATTTGCCACTGAACTGTCCCAGTAGAAAATCTTGTCTTCTTTAGTCTGTATCTCTCTTGGGACACTGATCACTGTCTTGGAGTAGAGTTACCTGACCCCTTGTCCCATTTTACTAGATACTGAGCCACTTGAGGGTAGGGTCCCCATTTCTCCTCAATTGTATATGTCATTGAGCTCTTATCACAGTATTCTAACAGCAGATAGTCAATAAGCATTTGTGTTCACTATTTGCCAAGCACTATTCCATGTACTAAGGAATAGAAAGAAAGGCAAAAGACAAAACAGAAAGCTTACAGTCTGGTTGGGGAAAGGAAGACAACATGCAAACAAGTATGTACAAGCCAGATATGTGCAAGCTAAGTTAGACATAATAAAGGGAAATCACTGGCATTAAATGGGGCATTTCTCTTAGGAAAAAAAATTCAAAGGAAATCTGAATGAAGTCAAGAGGTAGAGATGGGGAAGAAGATTCCTGGAATCTGGAGATTGAGGAGCTTGTTCCAGGAAGAGTAAACAGTGTTACTGGGATCTTATAGTACAGGGTCAGAAGTAAGGTAAAAGAAGACTAAAAAGGTAGGAGGAGGCCAGGTTGGGGAGAACTGTGAATTCCAAACAGACGATTTTATATTTAATCCTGAAGAGGAAAGAGAGTTGTTGGAGTTTTTTGAATGGGAACTGAGTGGAAAGGAGCAGTGTAAAATTATTACAATATTCTCAGAACTGCACTTCAAGATCAATTTGACAACGAGGTGGAGACTGGATTGGAGACTATTGCAATACTCCAAGTGTGAGGTGACAAGCTGTACCAAATGGCAGTGGCAGAGGAGAGATGGGTGTATATTTAGAAGATACAATTAAAAGTATGGTTTTTTGCCATATATTTTTGCTGTAGCTCCCCAAGGAAACTGTACGCTTCTTCAGGGCTCTTTGTATTATTGTTGTAGTTGTTGTTTTTATCTTTCTTTCTCCCAGTGTTTAGCATAGTGGCTGCACATAATATACACTTAATAAATGCTAATTTGCTGACTATATGTTTGCCAAATACTGTGCTAAATATGTGTAGTAAATGTACAATTTATGCTTTTGCTTTGTTGTTTCTTTTTGTTTTAATGATGAAAGTATTCTAGTCTAGTATAATAATCCACATGGAAAATCCATCCATTTATTTAAATTATGTGGAAATAAAAGTAGTGAGGTGAGGGGGTTAGTGTGACCATCTGAACAATGTCATTAGGGATTGAAATATAAATTTTGATTCATTAGGAAGTTGCATGAATATAGAATTATGGAATGATCAACCTTCAGAAATTCTGTGGGTCTCAGTTTCCTCAATTCTAAAATGGCAAGATTGAACTAGATGACCTTAATCTTAATTTTAAAAATTTCTTACCAATTTTAAATCTATAATATTATGCTTAGGTATCAGTGCTAAAGATGAAGGGATTAAAGTGCTTACATTATATTATAAATAGGGTTTCTTGTGACAGTCAGATACATATACTATTTAATGTGTGAATAAATAAATACATACTTTATTTATATTAGATGGATGGTAAACTGAAAGGTGAAAATAAGCATAATGATCTTTTGTCTCATGAGATTGATTCAAACTGAGCCAAGGGCCCTCTATTTGTAAAAATAATTGTGAGATTCTCAGATGATCCAGGAGCATGTCAAATGTGAAATATTAGATTCAAATCCCATTAAGAACTTACTGCATATCACTATTGAAAATGATATGGTATCAACTCATGAGACTCAATTGTGATAGCTTGTAGTGGACCAGAATTAAGAATGAGGACACCTAATTCTTTCATGAAACTGTGATGTAACTTTATGTAAGTAGGCAATTCAACCTCTCTGGGTCTCCATTTCTACCTCTATCTAAAAAGCAACTTGAACTCCACAAATTATAAGATCTTCTCTACTGATTTTCTATGTCCTATGTTCCAAAGTTCCTTATATCTCTAACATTTTGTATTTTGTGACCCTCTCCAACTTTTTTCTTCTATATCTTATTCTTTCCTGCTCTAATAATCTACTCCAAACTTTCTTCAAAGGTCCATTTCTGACATTTCTGCTTCATTTTTGAAGGAACCTTTCCACTCTAACATTCTGTGGAACTGTGATTCAGTTTGCTACAATACATTTTAACCTGAAAGAAATACCTTCTGAAAGGCATAATATAGCAGGAGTATGTGATTGATATGGGACACCTTGAATAGGGTTGATTTTACAAGTAAGAAGATATCTAAATAGAATATACTTGTTTTGTCCTTTTTTAAAATCACAATTCTCAGGATCAGACTTATGAAATATACTTTTGACTTAAAGAGCTTGCAAAAGCAAAATACATACATATTAATAATCATTATCATTAATATCAAATTAGGGGAAGCATGATATAATCAAAAGGGGGGGCAGTTTGAGGATCTGGAAGACTTGGTCTTAAGTACTGTTTTTGATTTGTACATTCTAGTTGTGTGATTATAAACAAATTACTTCTCCTTTTCATGTCCCAAGTAATTCTCTAATAGTGTTAAGGCAGATATGAAATGCATCTTCAAAGGGAATTTCCATGTCAAAAAATTTATTCCACCAACTAAATTATAATTTTTGACTAAAAGAAATGAGAAATAAGTCACCTATACATATCATTTTCCCCACTAAGTTATATACTCCCAGAGGTCAGGCACTGATTCTTTTTTTGTCTTTATATGCTCAGAGAATGTCTGAAGACATATAATACCTTTATATCTCCTAACAGAATACCTGGCATATAGTAAGTGTTTAATAAATGCTTATTGAATTGAATTATGACTTCTCTAAACTCTGCCTTGCTACTAACAAAATATAAGAGAAAGTGTATCAGAAAATTCAAGAGTTACTATAAATGAAATCAATATTATTGGTGTTGAAAGAAGAGAAGATTCCTTTTCTCCAGAACCCTATTCCAAAAGAGAGACGAAAGGTTTCAAAACTTTCCCCTCTCTCCCTTATGATGGAATAGAGCCAAGTTAAATGGGACTCCCTAGGGGCAGAAACCAAGCTGGAAAGCATAACACAAAGGCGCCTTGCCTAAATCCACTTTATTTGTGCTTCAGCCTGCCCCAGCAGAATCAATAGCTCTCTCATAACCATAGCTGGAAAATGAAATTAGACATTAAACTCTAATGAGCCTTTTTTATTTATCAAATTGAGTATTCTGTGTCATCCAGGAGAGCCTCCATTTATATTTGCCTGCTTTCATAAAGGGCAGACCCTGAGGTAAATCACATCCTATATGAGCTACTGATTTTTTTTTTCTTGGAACAAACCATACCTATTTTTAATGTGGCTTGGATGGATTTTTATCTCTAACTACAGGTTCCTGCCACTGAACTCTGATTCCTGCTGGCTGCCTATAGCTTGGCCAGGTTAACCCCCAGGACACAGTGTATATCTTAGCTCCTTAGTAAAATTAATTCTCTTATAGCTGTAGGTAGTCAGATACCCCTATGTTCATAAAAAAGCAATATCCAATCATATTTTTCAAAGAGTTGGTTTTTCATGGCATAAATACTACTTATGAAGCCTTTGTCTGGGTAGGACTCAGTAAGAAATGGGATTCCATTGGAAAACCATCCATTAAACATGCCCTAGAAATTTGGGGCTAATGAATAGCACAAGCTCCCCAGCCAAAACAGGAGTAATAGTGAATCTTTGAGGGACAGTAACTTGATTCTTGTAACAACCCTGATTATTATCTCCATTTTACAGATGAGAAAACTGAGGTAAATAATGCTTAAGTGACTTGCCCAAGATCACACAGCTATTAAGTATGAGGCTAGATTTGAACTTAGATAGTCCTAACAAAGACACAACACTCATTTACTGAGCTATCAGATGCCTTAGGTCCTTCCCATCATCCCATAACTCTGGACAGCATGAAACAGTGATCAGTGAATTGATTTGAAATTTAAGTTGAACAATTTGCATCTGGCTGAAAATAAATTCTCTTCCCTCCTCTTTGCCCCCAAAGTGGATGACCTGTAAGCAAATATTGGCCTAAAGGAAGTAATTAATTATCCAATAGGGAAATGCCTCCAAAGAAGAAGGGAGGGGGGAGTGGCGATCTTTAAATAGGGAGGGATGGAGGAGCCTAATGAATAGTCTGAGGGAATAATCATTAATGGGGAAGAGCTAGATAGAGCAATTATTCAATATGCTCTTTAGGATGCATATGGGGCAATGTGTCCTGCTCTTTCATGGGCATTTCACCTGGGTACCACTAATCACTTTTTGTGGACTATTAGACCTTAGAAAATTGGGCTCACTTATTCAACTAGTTGATTAAGAACCATATCCTACTTCATTAAAAGCTACATTTAATTGTTTCCTTTAACACTTAAGTTGGAAGTTTCCATTGTATCAGAGAAAAACCCCTCCCAGAACAGGGATGTAACAAGTTAATTTGAAACTTAAATCCAGATCTCCTTTCCCTCATCCAGGACTTTCTCCTAGATAACATACAGATTTTCATTCAGCAGCAAATATATAGTACAATCTATTAATTCAAAAGAAGTTCCCAGAAGGGGGAGATCATTGTGAACTGGAGTATTCAGGAAAGGATTTATGTTAGACCTATGCTTAAACTAAACACTGAAGGAGGAATTTGAATGGAGAGAAGAGGGAAACATTCAAGGTGTAGGAGACAAAATAATGATAATAAGAACCTACATTTCTATTATTTTTTCAGTCCATCAATTGCTGTCTTCATAAATGCCTTATGAACAAGGCAGGACAATAGCTATTATTCCTCCAATTCACATTTCAAGCAATAACTAGTTTTGATGGTAAGTCTTAGTATATTCTGGGACCTGTTTCCAAGAATCTGATGAAAAACGTTTTCATTGAATCATAAAGGTGGATGGGAATTTAGAAGCAATCAAGTCTAGTCTCCCACAGGGCGCCAAGGGTCCTTTTGCAGTGGGCTAAATTAGATTTTATAGAGCAAACAATAAGTACAATTTGAGATCAGTGAAAAGAGATAGAAGTGAGGGCTAAAATTCATGGAGGATGGTGGACACAGGCCCTTTGAGAGAAGACATTATTTGAAGTGGCAGAGAGGAAGGGAAAAGACATAGAGGGAAAAACCATATTAACTATCTTCTAACTCCCACTGTTATTCCTTAATGTTTCAGGATCCCATGGCAGAATATAGTCTCAGGGAACCATCAAAGAGGTAACTTGGGGTACAATGTAAACAGCTCTGGATTTAGAGTCAAAAGAAGTGTATTCAAGTCCTGTCTCAGTCATTGTGATTTTGAACAAGTCATTTAATTAATCCAGGCCTTAGTCTCATCCACAAATGGGGGAGGGAGACCATGGACTGGATTATGTCTCATATCTCTTTTCAGATCTAAATTTGTAATCCCAGGTAAAGAAAATTCTGACTTGCCACCATTTATTGTATATGCTGTTAGGATTATAGACACAATTTACCAAAGTGCAATGACAACTTTGTTGTGCTATTTAACTCAATGTTTCCATAAAATCTCACAGTTCATCAATACCTGAGTAATTTTTGCAGAAGAAAGAAATAACATAATAAAAAGTTTTAAATCCCATAGGAAAAAAAATGATTATATTATCTAGAAATGGAATGCATAAGGACCCTTTTCCTTGCTTAATAATGCATCAATCTCCAGTTGTTGGCTCCCTCCCATTTCAGCAGCACAATCCACAGTGGCAGCAAATGCAGTGCTTCATTATTATTTCTTTAGTGAACTGTGTTGTCTGGAGGAAGCCCAGATAACAAAGAGGAAATTATAGTTTGTGTAGAGTGATATGATTGCCTGTAAACCAACAATAAAAAGGGAATCTCTGCTAGCTATCTAGAACTCCCTCCCACTTCACCACGCTAACAGACTCCAGCAGGGGAGCATATGTTCTATTCCCATTTTAATTGGGGTACGGAGAAATATATTGAAGTAGTTTTTGCACCTGTACAACCCACAATTTCCTTGTTAAAGTTTATTATCTGCAAGGGTTATTTCATTGGGAACAAGAAAACATCTTTGTCTGTGGCCATACCATTGAAGTATGATATTACTCTGCAGAAAAGGTAAAATTGAAAAAGAGCAATGAGGAATGTGGGAATTTTGGTCATAGTACCTTGCACGGAGTAGGTGTTCAAGGAGTTCAGTAGAGCAGTTTTTATTTATTGGTCTGAGGCACTTGTAGAAAGATGTAGATAGAATTTAATGGGTTATGATGCCATATAGTTATGGATCAAAAATTTAATTGGATTATAATCTGAAAGGAAGTTGCCTTCCTTTACAAATAAGTTAGCATTCTCTTAGCCTGTATAAGGTTTCCATGTCACATAGTAGAAAGAGCCCCATGTATATAATCATGAGATCTAGTTCAATCATTCATTCATTAGTTCTTTCTCTTTCCTTATTTTTCCTCTTGATTTCCTTCTTTCTTTTCTTTCTTCCTCTCTTTTCTTCTATCTTCTATATCTCCTTTCCTCTCTCAGAAGTAAATACCTTTCCCTTCTCTATACAAAACAATAACAATAAAAAATAAAAAATAAAAAAACTTGTTTCTTTTCTTTCCTTAGGTCTTGAATATCCAAGTTTTTTAAATAGCTTATGCTCCTAAATAGTTCATTTTCTACATAAACTTGTTAGTTCTGGGCTTCAAAGATTATTATTGCAAGTCTCATTTGTCTTATCTGTAAAATTCATGCAACTGGGTGGCACAATGCATAGAATGTTAGATCTGGAGTCAGAAAGACTCATCTTTCTAAGTTCAAATATGGCCTCAGATGCTTACTAACTGTATATTCTTGGTTAAGTCATTTAATCAAATTTGCCTTGGTTTCCTCAGCCGAAGAAGAAAATGTCCAGCCAATCTAGTATCTTTGCCAAGAAAATTCCACAAAGAGACACGTGCAACTGAGAACAACTGAACAGCAACAATAAAACCAGGGAAATCATATATCTAAAAGTAAAGGATTAAACTAGATGTTCTTTTTAGTCTCCTTTTGGCCCTATTTTCTATGAATCTATGCCCTACATATCACATTAGTATTATTATTATTTCTCAGCTCTCCCCTACACATCACTATTAGAAAATCAACCATTAGAAATGTATTCTTTTTTTCTTTTCTTTCTTTTTTTTTCTGAGACAATTGGGGTTAAGTGACTTGCCTAAGGTCAATACAGCTAGGACACGTTAAGTGTCTGAGACCAGATTTGATTCAGGTCCTCCTGACTTCAGGGCTGGTGCTCTATCCACTGCACCATCTAGCTATCCCACTAGAAATGTATTCTAATTAGTCCCTGAAGATGTATTTACAAAGTAGAAGAATATGATTCTTTGGGGGCATCAGTCCACTTCAGGAGTTGTAATTTAGAGCTGAAAGGAATCCTAGATGTTTCTGTCATTTCATACAACCCTCTTATTTTACAAATGAGGGAACTCAGACCCTAAGAAAGTGAAAGATTTGCTTAAGTTTACATAGGTAGTAAGGCCTAGGGTAGAGAAACTTAAATGAAGAGCTCCATGTTTTTACTTAAGGTAATAGAAACTGGCTCATAAGTAACAGCACTATTTTCTATATGAAGAGACATTTGGGGTTTTTTTTTAGTATATTCTAACAGAACATGTGCCCTACTCTAAAGTATGAGTGATTTAAAGGGGGGAAAAGAAGTAATACCAAATGTCAGTTATTTTTGAAGAAAGATTATTTCTCAACTATATTTCAAGATGGTAAGTGGGATGATGGCTTAGGCATAGGATGTTCTTTATCATAGTATAGTGTTGTTTTCCCTCTATTATAGTATGCCCAAAATAGAATATAATTAAATGTTAAATGATTTGAGAAGGAAAGAGGAAGAGGACCTCCTCAAGATGCCTCAAAGCATATTATAAGAATCTTATCAGTTGCTCCTACAAAGAATCATCCTTACTGAAATTCCCCCTTGCATTCTCCCCAAAATGTCATAAATCAAGAGCAATAAATAGATAGGAGCAGTATGTTTTTAGAACTATTCTCTTGGCAAGAGAAAATAGTATCTTTTGTCATAAGAGGTTATAGACTAAAGATGCTGCCGACCTCTGAAGGCTTCTTAAAAGAAATTTACTGTTCCCCTCTACAAGGTGGAAATGAGGGTGTGCACGTGAAATGGGATCTAATGTAGTCAAATCGCAAGGTAAAACTCTTGGGGCAAATGGGTGAGATTTAATCAGGAACTGCTCAAGCTTTTGTTTATGTATTATGCAGAAACTTTCACTGCAGGAACACCCCCTTGGATATTAGAGACAGATTCTGCTTCTTGAGCTTGTATCAGATCATATATGCAAGCAATCTCTTCTGGTTTTACAGAATTAAACATGATTAAGATCATAAACCAAAGGGGTGGGAGAAAAATAGTATAAAAAAGAAAATGAGGAATACAAATAAATAGAGCTATAAAATGGGAAGAAAATAACATGTCTAATTGCAAAGAGACATAGAGAATGACCTTCTCGAGAAGAGGCAAGATTTTTGCAAAATAACCAAAATTCAGAATGTGGAGGAAGCTAAAAGATACACTAGTCCAACTGTCTTGTTTTTTACAGATAAGGAAACTGAGACCCAGTGAGCACTCAGGTTCTCAGAAGTAGAAAATACAAACAATTAATAACCTACTTAACTGGAACATAAAATAAGCAAAAGGTAATAATATGAAATAAATCTGGAGAGGTATAACAAAGACAAAACTAAATTGTAAACTAAGGAATTTATATTTTATTCTATAGTCAGCAGTTAGTTAATAAAGATTTTTGAGCACGGAAGATTCAAGGAAGATCTGTATATTATATTTTGACAGTTATATGAAGGGAATGGGAAAGCGAATAAGCATTTCTATAGCACCTTTTATGATAGTGTCAGACACTTTGTTAAGCCCTTGGATGGACTAGATAGAGGGACTGTTGTTTTATGTCCTTTGTTCTTGAAAAGGACCATGACATCAGGGAGGTGATGCTATGGCATGTAAATGAATTGGATTTAAGTGAGGGAGAGCTGTGCAAAGCAACCAGCTTCACTTTCTCTTCCAAAGCAATCTGCATCCTGTGGCCAGATACATATCAAATGACTAGTGATGGCCCTGAATTCAATGGGAGACTTTGGCTTTTTTAAGCTAAAGTCTTTAAAAGGTTTGATTGAGTCATTAAGGCTATATACAAATTGAGACATAATGAGTGGAAACTAGATGCAGGAAGCCAGTTAGGGATTTATTACAATTGTTTAGGGAGCCTGAATGACTTGATGTCAGATTATATTATAGAAAAGAAAGGAATAAATGTGAGAGATGATGAGGGAAAAGGCTCCAGCACTGCTCTCTCTACACTATACTGCCTTGTATCCTTGAGCAGTTCCTAATTAAATCTCATTTTACAGATTTTAGGATCTTCTGAGGAAGGCAATGAGTTGGATATGGGTAGCATGGTAGAAGCAAGAGTGAAGTTTGAAGTTGAAAATTTGAGTCGATGTGACTGGGAGCATGGTGTATCATCAATAGAACCTGGGATATAGTGGAAGTTTTAGGGGAGATGTCAAATTACATTTTGGAGTTTCCATATATTGACTTTAAGAAATTGGCACAACATCTACACCCAGAGAGAGAACTTTGGGACTGAATATGGATCACAACATAGTGCTTTCACTTTTTTCTTGTTTTTTTGTTTGTGTGTTTGTTTTTGCTGAGGCAATTGAGGTTAAGTGACTTGCCCAGGGTAACACAACTAGGCAGTGTTAAGTGTCTGAGGTCCTCCTGACTTCAGGGCTGGTGCTCTATCCACTGTGCCACCTAGCTGCCCCTTTTTCCTTGTTTTTTCTTGCTTTTTTTTCCCTTTCTCATTTTTTTCTTTTTTTCTGATTTTAATTGTGCTTCAATAATGATGGAAATATGTATAGAAGAATTGTACCTATTTAACATATATTGAATGACTCTCTGTCTAAGGGAGGGAGTGGGGAGGAAACGGAGGAAAAAATTTGGAATACAAGGTTTTGCAAGGGTGAATGTTTCAATAATACTTTGAAAATAAAAGGCATTATTTTTAAAAATTGACAAAACATTGAAGTAGGAATAGCTAATGTTCTATTAGAGATGATTGATTATAGTTTGGGGAGAGATTCAGATTGGATATTGGGATTTGGGAGTCATCTTGTATAGAGATGATTGTTAAAGTCATGTCCTCCATGACATCAACAAATAAGAACAAGTAGAGGTCAAGGATGATAAAAACTGAGGGTGGACCACCAGATTTTATATTTAAAATGAGAGGTTCAGTTGAGTAGTGATATTGAAGTCAGGGGACATGGGGTAAAATCTTGACTCTATTTATGTGACATTGCACGAGTTACTTAATCTTACCTTATCTTTAAAATCGAGGCAGCTGAATGTGCTTCTTGAGGGCAGGAATTTTTCATCTTTCTCCTCCTACATCTAGCATCACTAGATTGCCTGCCACATAATAGTCACTTAAAAAATCCTTGTTGGTTAATAGTATTAATGAACTTGTAGAAAACTGGTTTATATTCATTTAGTCTCCATACCAGCCCTTTATCCCCAAGCCCACTCACAAAACAAAACTGCCCAGATATTTGACTCAGAATCTGATGGATGGAAAGCAGAGAAGAGATAAAAGTTCCCAATTCATTCCACTGCAAAAGAAATCTGTCATCAAGGCCTGCACAAAAAGAGGGAGTATTGAAGAAGCATGATTTTGATTAATGTTTTTGTAACAAGATGTGATGGGTGGTATGTAAGTACTATCAAATTAAGTCTCTTAGAAAGTAAATACTAAAAAGTACTTGTGTCTAGAAGCCACACAGGGAGCATACTAGGAAAAGAAAGAGCACTTTGAATAAAATATATCTAAAATTAAGCTAGATTTGTTTTTATCATGAAACCTCTCACATACTATTTCTGATACAAGTTTGATTAGAAATTCAAGCACACAACACTTAAGAAAAGAGAACCAAGAATGATTGGGTATGAGAGCTGGCAGGGACCAGAGAGATTGTTTGTTTCATCCCTTTCCTCTTTTTACAGAAAAGGAAATTGAGAACAAAGTGTAAGAAGCAACTCGAGTAATCAAAATCTAAACTTTATAGAAAAGTTCAATTAGGAAAAATGTTTCATTTAAGAAAGGATTTATATTGAAATTTTTGTGAGTTGTCATCAATTAAAGTACCTTTAACAGTAATTATTAATAATGATAATAAGTGAGAATGAATGGCATAAGGGATTAAAAGGCTTTGACAGAGTTACAAAGACTAGGAGTCAGTCCCACTTCTGACATGTACTGATTATCTGACCCTTGGCAAGTTATATGATTTCAGTGCCTCAAATTGCTCTCTAAAATTATAAATTTTAGAATAGCTACTGAACTGTGTTGGTGAAAGAAATTCCTTCATCAGAAGTTCATTCCAATGAATTCACTGATCTGTACTGATAACAATAAGAAGAAAAATTATAATATCTGACACATATAAATCTTAAAATTTATAAAAGGTTATATAACATGTATATCTATGAGATATATATGCTACATACACATATGCATGTGTATAGTAGTACAATGATTAGAGAGCACTGTGTCTGGAGTCAGAAAGACTGATTTTTGTGAATTCAAATTAGGTCTCAGAAACTAGGTGTGTGACTCTGGACAAGTCATTTAAACCTGTTTGCCTCAGTTTCCTCATCTGTAAAATGAACTGGAAAAAGAAATGGCAAACCACTTCTGTGTCTTTGCCAAAAAAAACTTCAAATGAGGTCAAAAGAGTCAGAGATAGATAGATAAATAGATAGATAGAAAGAGATGATATAAATAGATGAATAAATAGATATAGATATACATATATATACACAAATACACATATATACATATATTATCTCATTTGATCAATGATAGCCCTGTGAGATGTCTTATTCTCCTTTTATATGTGAGAAAACTGAGATAGTAAATGACTTGCCTATACTCACAGATAATATATGAAGGACAGGTTTCAAACTCATATTTTTCTAACTCCAAATCTAAGCCTCTCTGTGCTGCCCATTTAAATATGAAACATGCTTTACACATAGTAACATACTTTACAACAGCTATAGAAGGTGAATATTACATATGTGATTATCTCCATTCTAGAAAGAAGGGAAATGAAGTGATAGAGAGTAAATGATTTGTGAGACAGTGTTAACTATAAATTTTAACTGAGGCCTTCCCTGACTCCAAGTTCACCTGTTATTTTATTTTATCCCAGTGCCTATCAACTTATTCTAGCAACTCTTCAAGACTTCACCATTTTCCTGTCTTGAGAAACTAAAGAATTTTGCAAGAAACTTTAAGGATGATTCATTCTCATTTCTTTTATTAATGAGGAAACTGAGATCCAGATAAGTGGTGATCAACTAAGATCACACAGGTAGTAAGTGACTAAGCCAAAATTGGAACAAAGTCCTTCAATTCTAGATCTAGCATCCTTTTTCCTAGATTCTAGTAGCCACACTTGCATACAGAGTTATATGGAGTAGGATCTCTGGTAGTAGAGTTAGAGAAGTTTCTTCATAATGTGAAGAATGGATTAGATAGCCTCTGACGTACTTTCCAACTCTAGATCTATATCTTCTGATTCAAGAGTAAGAATTCATAGAACTTAGCAACTGATAAGATCATCTTTGGAATTGGAGAAAGACCAATCATGTATGGCTTGGATTCTTTCTCTTTCTCCTTCTCCTAGATAGTCAATTGCCAAGTCCAATCTATTCCAAATCCAAGATATCTCACCTCTGGTCCTGCTTATTTTTTACTTTTTGCACTGTTATAATATTAATTATAACATAGGAGGTAATGTCTTCATTCCACCTGTCTGTATTCTTGCAATAGCCTCCTTACAAGTCTTCCCAACTATTGTCTTTGATTAGTCTTTATATCACTGCCAGAATAATCTTTCTTAATTAGAAATATGGACTTCATCTTCACAAAAATTTTAAGTGCCTCCAGAATGTAAATCATTCAATTAAACACAGAGTCAAGTTCAGTCTCCTTTCACAACCTCTCATCTTGTACTTTGAACCATATCTCAGATAAATCCCTTCCCTATAATATATTATCAAACCAAATTTGACTTCCTTCTGCTGTGTCCCTTTCTATTGCATCCCCAACTTGTTGTGTATGCATCTGCCTTTGTGTCTTTGTTTAGGCTTTCCCAAATTTTGAATTTGTACTCTCACCTTTTTTATCTATTGAATTTTCACTCAGTTTGAAAATACCAATTCAAATATTACCTTCACTAGGAAACATTCCCTGATCCTCTTTATCCATAATGATAATGTAGTAGTAAAGAGGATAGAATGATGATTTTAGAGTAGAGAAGACATTGTTCATATCTTACTCTGGATCTCTGTTTCTTCATAAAATAAAGAAATAGGATTCAATTATCTCAAAAATTCCTGCCAATTCAAAATGTATGATATGATGATCCTCTCTCCTGCCACAAACTTCATGTAACACCATATTTTGCCACTTCCTTAGATATTTATCACATAATATAATTTTCCATCTCTTTCCCATCTTCTAGAACATGACCATAGAGATAATATTTCATAGATTCATGCTTAAAGGTCAACTAGTTGAACCTCTTCATTTTCTGAATAAGTAAACTGAAGATGAGAAAGTAAAGTGACTTGTTCAAAGTTATCGAGGTAATAAATGATAATGTTGAGACTTGAATGAAAACTATGTCATATTTTAGTATAGGAATTTTAAAAGAATGACCATCACAATTAATAGAAATAGGGAAAAGACCAGTTCTTCATTGAGATGGAAAGAGAAAACAGAAGTTGAGAAGAGTTTAAATTTTATTGAGGTTTTTGTGAGATAGTCAAAAGCAAAAATTTAGCAAAAAGTTTAGAGAAGTGGGTCAAGGGCTTGGAAGAATGGTCAGTACTAGAAATTTGGAGTGCAATTACCAGAAGCTCCCCAAGAGGCACTTGTCAAATTAAATAACTATGAGGATTGTTCTCTTGCCTGATATCACCAGGAGTTTGGTTGGAAGCAGAACCAATGGATCAGGAAAAGGGTACTAGTCAGAATACTGCCAACCAGAGGAATTCATATTGAATCCCAGAGATAATTTGTTGTTCTGTTCTGTCCAACTCTTCATGTCCTCATGGACTATACCAGCCATGGGGTTTTCTTAACAAAGATCCTGTAGCGGTTTGCTATTTCCTCCTCCACTGGAATAAAGCAAAAAGGGTTAAGTGACTTGTCCAGGATCACACATCTATGAAGTATCTGAGAACAGATTTAAACTCCAGTTTTCTTGACTTCAGGCCCAGAACTCTATCCAGTATGGAAGTTAGGAGGAGGGGTGGCTTTAGGGGAAAATTGGCGAATTCTATTTTTTTTAAATAGAAAGTTTACACTTCTATGAAATATTCAAGGGAGATATACAAGATGTAATTGGAACTATGGGATTGGAGGTCATTCCACTCCTCTGGGTCTCAATTTCCTTTGCTATGAAATATGAGGTTGGACCAGAAGATAATTCTTCCAGTTCTAAAGCTTATATATGCTACTGAATAGGATGGTAGAACATAGTGGAAGCCAAAGGAGGTGAGAGTTTCCAGGAGGGAATAGACATTTATCAAATGTTATTATAGCAAGAGTCCTCAGAGGAGGGAAAGGATTAAGAAAAAGTCATTAGCTCTGGTGGTGAGGACATTATAAAGGATGGTGAAGTTTTCAGGAAACTGAAGGGCAAAGAATCAGGACAGAGTCAGTAGTGAAGAAGTAAAGGGAATTAATTCACAGAAATTATTAGCATGAGGAATTTGGCAGCGCAAAGAAAGAAATAGAAAAGTGCTGAAAAGGAGAAACTGACTTAAAGGCATTTTTGAAGATATATCAATAATTTGTTTACCTTTAAAGCCAGAGGTCCAGTGAAGAGAGAGTGACTATTGGTATTAATGAGGTGATTATAGCCACAAAATAACAATTTTATGGTATTTAACCTTTGTTGTTGTTTTAAAGAAAAATTTAAAACTAGAAGAAATCTTAGAGATCATCTAATCTCTCATTTCTTAAACTGGTTCACAATCTCATAGGGGATTTCATAACTGAATATGGTGGTTGCAAAATTATGATTTATTATCAACAAATGTTTGATTTGTTATACCTATAAACACTGGGTCATATAAAAATTTCTTGAGAGAAGAGGGTTTGTGAGTAGGAAAAATTTAAGAAGACTTGAGTACAATAGAGTGACTTGTTCATATAGTTACTTAATGGTAGGACTGAATTTGGGACCCAATTCTTCTAAATCCAATGCTAGTATATTGCAATTGTTCCATGGCAATACCTTCTTCTCATTCTCTAACTCAGCCTTAAGAGAAGAATATAGGTAAAGGTTTGACAAAAAATGCTGAGGAGATCCATTATGGTCTTTGAATATCCTATACCCAAATAACTGTAATTATATATATATGTTTTTATGTATGTATGTATGTATATACATATATATACATGCATATATATACTTTTACACATCATAACTTATACACAGGATATAAAGTATCTATATATAATATCAATACATAAAATATTTATACATATTTATAGATAACATATCATATATCTACATATATATAATTTATGTCTACAAATATATATATATAATTATTTTATAATTACTTATATAATTATATATTTTATGCCACAGCAGAGTTATAACTACTAATTTTGCCATCTAAAGAACAAATGCTACTCAGGGAAACAGCATAAACATACATAAACATACAGGAAATATTTCTTCATATCAACTTAGTAATTCATGATTATTGGAATCTTTACAAATTGCTAACTCATTAGAGTTGATGTTTTGGCCCAGAATCTGAAACAAGGTACTAAGTAGAACTAATTGATACAATGGTTGTGTTCACACCTTTACTCACTGGAATTCACAAATATGGGAGATTCACAAAGTTAACTGTGTAACTTTGTGAATTCACACCTCCCTTGAGGTTCTTAGGGCCAGAGAGCACTCTGGGAAGAAACCCATAATCTCTCTCTTTCTTATTCCACAATTCCTCTCTCTCATATATAAGAAACAGACAGAAGATCTCGGATAGAATTCAGCTGAATTACATGGGGAGTGGAGCTGAATTTAGATTGAGAGGGGAGCGTCAAGTGAATTCAGCCAGAAGCCCTCTCTGAGTGAGGAGTTTTGCTTGGGAACATTGACTGGGGTCAAAGAGGAATATTCTGGGAGATTGAGAGCTAGAAGCCCTCTCTCAGAAGCAAGACAAATTCAACTTGGTGCTGGCTCTTCATAGAAGAAAGCAGAGGCAGAAGCAAAAGACAAAGCTGCAAGAGCTCTTAGAACCAAGGAGAGAGAGACGCCTCTAAGAAAAGCTAACCAGGCTATATTGGAGATTGAGAGCCAGAAGCCCTCTTCCTGAGGCAAGAGAGATCCATTCCATTTTCCACTTGGCTGGCTGGAGGACTGAAGGACAAACCTTTGGATTTGGAGACATTTGGAGGGAGCTCTTGGAACCAAGCAGAGAGATAGGCCTCTAAGCTAACTGGGCTATATTGGAGATAATAAAAGATCTGAACTTTTATCACCTGGCTGCATTTGGGGTAATTATTGATCTGAACTGATACTAAGGCTGCCTCCAGAAAACCTGCCCAAGAAACCTGTTCTCTCTCAGAGAGAACCATCATATTTATATTATTTTAAAGAAGAAAATCACCACACATGGTATTAATAAAAGAAATTATTTAGACATTCAATTGAATGAGAAGAAAAAATTATTACCATAATGGCTTAAAGGATAGCATCTTAGGGTTTCAAGAACTTTCAGAGGTTATTTAGTTTCATCCATGTAATTAAAGGTGCCATGCTCTTTCTACTGTGGCAGAGAAGACTTAGGATGGTTAGTTACCACACTGTGGTACCAAAAGAAAAATAAAACCAGAATTATTAATTGCCTTCTCAGGGAAAGAAGGATGGAGAGGAAAGTATCCCTGATTGTTGTAGGGAGAGAGAAGAGGAAAGAAGTTGATTTGAGTGGGAAAATGGGAGGGAAAGGGAAGCCCTTAGAAAAACAGGGCAATTCAAGCTCAGGATTTATTTTTAAGAGACAGAGAGAGGGAAATCAGAAGGCTGCAGTCTCATATACTCATTACTATCCAGATCCTGAACTACCTTCTTCTGTCATTATCTAAGCGCCTACTACCCTCTCCTTCTTCCACCTTGCCAAAGGAACACTTACTTTATATTTTTTATTTCACAGACTGTAAATTGTCTGCCCTGGGACAATTTCTCAGTGTATCCATGCTAGTTACAGCTCAGCATCATCCTATTAAATATTTTCATACATCCTAGAATTACAGTCATAGGATTGTTTAAAAAAAATCCAGCTCTGTCAATTACTTTATAGAAAAGAAAACAAGACTCAAGGAGGGCTATTGCCTTGTTGAAGGTCATAGAGCCTGGACTAGGTTCAGGTCTCTGAAGCCCCAGTCCAAAATTTCTCAAAACTACACCATTTGGAATTGTTTGTTAACTGCTAATATCTTCTACTTGAATAGCTACTGTGACTACCTGGCACTCTCAGGTTACTAAACAAATGTTTACTGAAGTGAAGTCAGGGTGGGAGGTAGAACAATATTGCAATTCTTTGGCAGGATTTATTCTCATTCCACTTGATCTGAGATAATAATTTACAAATAAATAAATGAATGAATGAATGAATAAAGAAAGAAAGAAAGAAAGAAAGCACCTCGCAGTTCTCCAGAATGCTCTTGATGCTTTTCTTCCCTGTCTCTTCCCAATATCTCATCCCCAACTCCATAGTGTGGTAAGAAGGTATTGGCTGTCAGGAAGGAAAGGAGCTGTTCTACTTTCTTTTATCTCTCTACCTCCAGCATGGTGAAAGTCAAGGCTGCCACTGATTATCACCTCAGCTACCCCATTTGGTGGTAAGTGCTTTAACTGACAATTTCACTTAAGATAGGTAGCTGCTATGCTGTAGACCAGGCACCCTGAGCTGCCTTCATCCTAACCTGGGTCCTTACATACTCCAGCTGCAGCCATACACTATGTGAAATACAATAGCAACAAGGTTGCAAGTGTCCAGAAAATAAAGTTTCAGTTGAATATTAAAAGATAATAAACATTTCAAGTGTTTTTAAATGAGTGGCATGGGGAAGGAAAGAAGAAGTAACCAATTTGAAGAAAACCTTGAAATAAGTAAGAAACTGTTCTGTTGGAATTTATTATCATTGGGAATTCTGTAGTTAGCATGAAACCCACAAAGGAAAGTTGGATCATGAGGTCCTCTCAGGGCTAGTCCTTAAAACTTGCCCTTTCCTCCCCTCATTGTCAGAGCCTGTCAGAAATTAATGACACCCACAGTGATTTATTAATGTATCTGATCCAACCCAGCTATGGTCTCCATTTTTCAAAGATAAATATTCCGAGCAGTTCTGAGTACGTCGGTCATCCATCAGAGCCACCTGCTATAATAATCGGCAGCTCCAGATATGTTAGGGCTTTGCCAGACAATGCAAAAAGAAAAAAAAATCTCCTAGAAACTGGCATTTACTGGAATAATGGATTTATAGAAGTTCACTGTCTCTGACAAAGTAGAAAGACAGAGTAACAGAACAAGCAAAGCAGACTAGAAGCTGTTAAACCCCCTTTGAGCCACCTCTGGGAAACCATTCACTAATGGTCAAAGTTTAGGCAGCCTGAGTTTTTTATCTCCAACCTCCTAAACACCACTACCACTGAGGCATGGGCCCGTGCGCGCGCGCGCGCGCACACACACACACACACACACACACACACACACACACCTTTTCTAGATTAAAGACAAGTACACATTTGAGCAAATCAGGAGAGTAGATGATTTTGCAAAGGGCTTAAGGATCTGGGTCAAGGAGACCTCAAAAGAAGCACATTTAGAACAGTGTGCCTCCCTGTGGTACAAACTTTCCTGGTTCAGTGTCTTCTGGTCCTATTTTGTCTATCTTCTTCCCTGTAAACATTATTTAGTAGGTGAGGTGAAGACAAGGTGTCCTTGAGGTTTGAAAAAGGAAATGTATTTGATCATGAGAAAAGACAAAGAAGGGAGGGGAGGGAAACCATGATTGCACCTGGAAAATTCAATATGTGCAGGCAATATGTCACTGATCCACATAACAACGTGTGCCTGCATCTCCCTGACTTGGAAAGCACCTGAAATGTCACTGTTTTATCAAGACAGTATATAGAAGACGATTGAAGGTAATGTGTTGAGCAAGATAGGCAGCCAAGGGGAGGAAAGCATATAATAGTTACAACAATTGAACTGACTTTTACTTTGCATCAGCTCCTGTCATAAATTGGTATTTATAAGACAGAGAATATTGATGGGAAGAGAGCCATATTTAAGCCATACAAGAAAGAGAAAGATGCCATCTTCTTGCATCCAAGGGTGATTTGAACATTGCTTGTCCACCATGTCTCTAACAAAGAGGCATCAATGAGCATGTGGGATAGTCCCTATTAAGTGCCCAAATTTGGATCATCTTACAGATATGGGGAGGAGGAAGAGGCAACAGTACCAAGGAATAGCTGTTTACAACTATCTTATGAGGAGTAGCATGGCATAGTGGATTTAGAGGCATGTGGATATAGGTTTAAATTCTGCATTTATTAGTTGTGTGACCCTAGGCAAGTCACTTAACCCCTCTGCATCACTTTTCTTATCTGTGAAATGAGAGAGATTGAACTTGATGGCATCTAACATCTTTTTCAATCCTGAATTTATGATCCAATGTGAGCAGTACCATATGATTATTTTTCCCATCCATACCCCATGGAAACAGATTCATCATTTCTACAAAGCCAAGAAGAGGCAGTATGTCACAAAATCAGGAAAGCAGAACATTATACATATCTGTATTTAAGTCACTTAGCACATCAGTTAATTATTTCAGGAATTATTTTGGCCACAAGAGCTCCCTAACAACAAATGCATTATGTAAATTCGTGTTCCATCCAAAATGACACCACCCCCCCCCCACTATCACCCCCCCCCCACAATAGTAAGATTTTCCAGGCAGTTCCAGGCAGTTTGGTTGCAATAGGCTCTGGAAACTCTAATTAAAATCCTGATCCTGCCACAAAATACCTGTACAGATTTTTATATACCTCTATTTTTGTCTATAAAATGAACACTTTGTAAAAGAAAGTCTCAGAATCCCTCAGAAGGCTCCAGAATCCAGGCAATTATGAAATTAAACAATTCCAAAATATCTATGATATTTTGATATATTCATCATCCCCCAGGCAGGGCATGCATGTCAGTCCCCATTGTAGTTTACATAGACAAACTGGAGATTGTCTTGAAGCAAAGAAATTTAACTGATATGAAATAAGACAACATAAAGCATTTTTGGTGATTAAATATTAAGAAGTTAAATAAAGTTTTAGTTACTAAGGACTATGAATGCTCAAGCTGGAACTAGTTTGTGTTAATGATCTGAATAGTTTTTATTTGTCTAAATACACGCAAAGATAGTTTTCAACATTCACTTTTACAAAACCTGTTCAAATTTTTTCACATTTCTTCCCCCATCTCCCAAACAATCCAATATAAGTTAAGCATATCTTCTAAATATATTTCCATATTCCTTATGCTGCACAAAATAAAATAAAATCAGATCAAAGGCACTAGAAAGAAAAAAAAACAAACAAACAAACAAACAACAACAAAAGTTTGCTTTGATTTACATTGTCTCCATAATTCTCTCTCTCTGGATGCAGATGATTCTTCTAAAAATGTCTCCTTGAATCACCTCATTGTTGAAAAGATTCAAGTTCATTACAGTTTGATCATCACATAATGTTGTGTGCAATGTTCTCTTGGTTCTTCTTACTTCATTTAGCATCAGTTCATGTAAATTTTTCCAGGCTTTTCTGAAACCAGCCTACTCATCATTTCTTATAGAACACTAATACTCCCATCACATTCATATACCATAACTTATTCAGCCATTCCCCAACTGGAGGGCATTAACTCAATTTCTAGTAACTTGCCACTACAAAAAGGGCTGCTACAAATATTTTTGCATGTGTGGATCCTTTTCCCTTTTTATGATCTCTTTGGGATGCAGACCCAGTAGAAACAAAGGATATGCACAATTTTTGCCCTTTGGGCATAGTTTCAAATTCAGAACATCCTTTTAAAAAATGACACAGGCTTCTCAGCGTGGCTTGAGCTCAGTATATAGTCACCCTAATCTCATCCTTTACATAGACACAATTCTTCATAATAATTCCGGTTGTCCAGAATGTTAGCCATGATAAGGTACTTATCATTGTGCTACAATCAGTGTATTGCAGAGAGAGAAAATTCTATCTTCTTTTAGATGATGGAGATACCCAAGTAAGGTAGCTAACAGCATATATACTGTTGGCCAAGTCTTTGTTCTGATGAAATCTCTCCAGTCCTCCAGTTTCTATTCTGCCACCTCTCCAAAGCTACCTCCTTCACTGAAGTTCAGAAAGAAGAAATTTGACATTCTCTATGGAATAAGTCTATATATAAAACAGAAAGCTCTTATAGAGTCAACACCAAATAGGCAGAAGCTTTAAAAGTAATCAAAGTAATCAAAAATGAAATTATTTAAGACTGTGAAATCCAAATGCATGGTTTAACTTAGGGATCAGCAAAGTAAAGCTGATAGGTCAAATCTATTCAGCATGCTTTTGTACATTAGTGTACTGAGAATGGTTTTTACATGTTTAAATGTGATAAAACTTCATTCTAATAAGTAAAAAGCATTCTTAATTCTCTGGGCCCACAAAATAAGTAGAGGTAGGAGGCAGAAGTTTGTCTATGAGCTGTTTGCTGGCCTCTACTCTAGCTACCTGGAATTTTTTTAAAAAAATAAAAAAATAAAAAATGACTAGTCATAGAATCCCATAAGTCCCATATTCTTGAAAGGTATTTGTTGATTGATTCTATCTCTAAGATTTCTTCAGGAATTTTCAAGAATGTTTCAGGATATAATGTTTCAATTAATAATCTGTAAACGGTAAGATACAGGAGATGGAATTTTAAAAGTATGAGTTTCAATTAGAAAATAGCATAGTGGATAGATAATTGACCTTAAAGTAAGAAAGAAGTCTTTCTCCTATAACCTAATTAGCTGGGTGTCCTTGCTCAAGCCACTTTCATTCTCAGTGCTTTGGGCAACTTTTTAAAACAAGAAATCAATGAGTGTCAATCTTTGTGAATCAGAAAGCTTCCAAAACCAATGTAGAAATGAAAGAATCATAGGACCAGAAAAAAAATTAAGGTCCTCCAGAAGATTTTAAGAAATAAAATATTTATACCCAGCAATTACGTCAGGAAAAAAAGTCAGTCATGTGACATTGACATTCCAAATTGATGTAGTAGAAAGAACACCACTTTAAAGGAGAGAAAAGACAGATACTTCACTTGTAGACCAGATGTCTCTGAACAAAATCTTTTTGCTTGTCTGGGTCTCAGTTCCCCCATTTGTGAACAGAAGTTGAACCAAATGTCCAATGTCTAAAATCCTTCCCTTTCAAAAATAATATTATTGCATGTAAAAATGTGACATTCAAAAAGATTGTGTTCTAGTTGCAATCTGCTCTTTGAAGAAAATGCTCTTGACTTGGAATCTAGAATACAAGGAAGGTATAGGGGACCTTGCAAGAAGACTAAATCTCTTTTACCTTAGTCACTGTAATTTATAGAAGAAATGCCAAATCATTAAAGGAAGGGTGAGTGCTCTCCACAGTTTGGAGACTGGCAGCCGTATATTTCACTACATTTCCTATGCTTTCACTTAGTGTTGGTTCTCAGCCAATCATGGTATTTTGTGGGAAGACTCCTCAGGGACAGCTTTCTAAATATTGGCTTGGAGCCAATTGTAATTATTTGGCCGATTGCTATTATAGGATAAGGATTTCCAATTTCAGTTTTTTTTTTCTCTTCTGCCCACACCATCCTTCTCCCTCTTCCAATCAAAACCAATTTCTTTATTGAAATGCCATTTCCTAAATGTAAAAATCGAAACCTGTTTATTTAAATTGAAACATCATTCTCAAAGGCATGAAAATTACTAAACTGTATTCTTATCCTTCCCCACTGAGACATAATTGAAGACTGATATGATACATTTTATTAATTAGGCCTGTCTGGTTTTCCCACAGAGAAAAAAAAGGAAAGTGTCTTTTTTAATGCTTATTTGATTCTAATAAAAAAAAAAAATTCACCAAATTGGAAGCTTGCATTTCTTATAAACACTAGACCAACAAGACCAGGAAGCAAAAAATGGATCAAGTGTCTTGAATTTGCTTTCTGTAGTAAGTGAATTAAGCTGATAGTGAGAACTAGTGTAAATTATTTTATTTACAGGATATCCAGAGGGTATACTCAAACCATCTTCAGAAAAAGTTATTCTTTTAAAGCAAATCTGTACTGATTTAAGTATATAGAGAAAGATTTTCAAAGGAATGTTGTCAATCCAATCTTGGCTCCAGAATCCAGGCAATTAGGGAATTAAACAGGAAATTAAATAATTAGCAATACTAATTAATTAGGCAGTAGGTATTACTATAGTTTAGACAGATCACATACCTTGAACATTCAATATTAGCAGCAAGCAAATAACCCATTAACCAAATATTTACTTTTTTTCTTTTATATGCTAAATGAACAACAATAAACATTAAGTACCACTGTCTCAAGAAATAATAGATTTACAGTTGAAAGAGACCCTAGACTACTTAATTCATTTTCCTTATTTTAAAAATGATGACTACAAATAGAATGCTAAATCTGATACAAATCCTGGCTAACACCTGAAGCAGTGTAACTCTGGGCAAGACATTTTTTTAAACTTCTCTAATCTCAGTTACCCTACCTATAAAAATGGAAGTGTTGGGGAAATGCTTCAGAGCTCTTTTCTAACTTCAAATCTAGAAATCAAGACACATTAAGTGATTTGTCCAAGATCACACAATTTGAAAGTGGGAAAAAAATGAAATTTGAACCCAAGGCCTCTTATTCCAAATTCAGCACTTTGAGTAATGAGTGATACAGACAATACATCCTGGAGGAGTTCAGAGCTGGAACAGATGATTATGGAAAGGGTCAGGCTGATCAGAAAATCTTCATGACCAAGATGAGATAGGAGCTAAGCCCTCAAAGAAGGCTTGGTTTCAGAGGAGTAAAATGGGAAGGAAAAGGTCATATTGAAATCAGTTAAATGGTGCAGAGGCAAGAATTGAAGTCTTTGAGAGCAAGAGATTTCAAAGAGTCTGAGAACCCCCAGGGAGTCCCTGAGACTTTTTCAGATGATCTGTAAGGCCAAAACTATTCTCACAATAACACTAAATGTTTTAATTTCTGATATGGCAAATATTGATTAGATGTATAATGCATAAACAGAAGCTCTTTGGGGGTCTTCAGTTGTTTTAAGAGTGTAAAGGAATCCTAAGACCACAAAATTAAGAACTATTGATCTAGAAGAAGGATATTAATACAGTGGTAATAAAAATCTCTTTGATATTCACACAAAAGGCAAAAATAACTTATATTTGACACCCTTCTTCCTTTTTCCTTGCCTCTCCAAAGGGGATATTATGGAATAAGTTAAAGCCAAGCCAAGAGGATACAGTGAAAGGGGGAAATGTCCCTTTGAAAAAGTAATTCACATGTAAATTGCAGGAATTGGAGAACCATCCCTTCCTTCTTCCCCATGGAAGAAATGCAATGCTGATTAAAAAGGGATCAGAAGATAAGAGAGCCAAAGATTGCAGTGGCTCTTTTTTTCAGCCTTTTCCTAGGAATCATGTCTAATTGTGCCTATGTTAGGCACCTTACACTGATGAACCACACAAAAATATTAACAATTCATTAAATTCTGCTTGAAATAACTCCAGTTTGATATAGTCTGGAGACTTCACCTCAATGGGAATGGGAACTTGTTCTTGCATATCTTCTTGAGACTGGGCCTCAGGGAAGTTAATGGAACCACCCAGAAAATATGAAAGAAAAGGATTTGAGTCCTAAGGAGATACACACACACACACACACACACACACACACACACACACACACACACTCCTACAATAGATTGGTTTAAAACCTATTTCCTTGAAACCAAAATCAGTCTAGGCCCAAAAGAACGATTTCTTCTCCTAGACCAAGAAAAAAAAAAAAAAAGATGATTAAAATCAATTAATTGACACTTATTTATTAAGCTCCTACTATGTTCTAGCCCTGGGGATACAAGTATAAGGAATGAAATAACCCTTACTTGCTATAAGTTTACATTCTATTTTTTTCTTTTTTTATTTAATAGTATTTTGTTTTTCCAATCACATGTAAAGATAGCCCTCAACATTCATCTTTATAAAATTCTGAGCTCCAAATTTTCTTTTCTTCCTCCTTCCCCCCACTTCTTTCTCCCAAGAAAATAAACAATCCAATATAGGCTATACGTGTACGATCATTTTAAACATATTTCCAACTTATTCATGTTGTAAAAAAAAAAAAAAATCAGAACAAAAGGGGAAAACCACAAGAAAGCAAACAAATAAAAAGGTGAAAATAGTATAGAAATATACTCATTAAATCTCCATCATTTTCTCTCCGGATGATGGCATTTTCCAACTCAGGTTTATTGGAACCTGAGTTATTGGATCAGTGTATTACTGATAAGAGCTAAGTCTAACACTGATCATCACATAATCTTGCTGTTACTTGTTGTTTGTTTTATTCATAAAAACTCCTCAAATAATTGAAAATAACTATTATATTTCCTTTAGGGAATATTTTCTAGGAGTTTATATCTCCCTCTTCTCTTTTTTAATAGTTTCTCAAAGCACCTATTTGAAAGTTTTGTCACCAATCAGATCACCATCTTCTGGATATGGTCCAAATTGTCAATTTCTTTCCTAAACTGTGGCATCCAGAATTGGATACAGTACCAAATATCTGATCTTACCAAATAGGAATGTGAGTGATACTGAATTAGATACTGTGAACAAAAATGAACATTGTGCTAGCTTTTATAGATATTGTGGTACATTGGTGACTCTTACTGAAAATGTAGTTTGCTAAAACTACCTGAGTCTTTTTCACAATTGAAATACAGCTCAGTCTGATCTTTCTTTCACTGTCCTGGTTCAACTGATTTTTTTCAACTACTAATGTTAGATTTGACATTTAGCTTTCCCCAGGATGCTCTTGTTGCTCTTATTGTAATAAGTTCAATAATAATTTAATATTTAAACATCACTGCTAACAATCATACTTAAATATTTTTTTTTATAAAAAATAATAAATATATCTTGTTTTTACATCATTCATATGATAGTCTCCCACCTCTGCACAAACAATTAATATAACTTTTTACATCACTTCTTTGGAGCCAAATTTGGACATTATGATTTTTCACCATTTTGTTGCTATTTTCTTATTGTTTCCATTTGTGATCATTGTGTGCAATGTTTTCTTGGTTTACTTTGTTGTATAATATTTCAAACAAGACTTCCAATGTTTTTTGTTATCTATCATATTCATTATTTGTTAGAGCATGCACTATATCTTACTTAGCCATATGTCAACTGATAGGCATCTACCTTTTCCCCCAGTTCTTTATTACTACAAAAAAATGCTACTATATATATATCAATCAGTGTGGGGGATCTTTGTTTTTTTTTTTTTTTCATTGATCTCATTGGGTATATGTCTAGAGGTAAAATTCCTGAGTGAAAGAATTTGTAAATCTTAGTCACTTTCTTATCATAATTTCCTTCACTTATGCCACCTCAACAACCTGATCACTATCCTTTAGACCCAGGCCAGGTTATAAAAGTCCTTATTAAAATGTGGTACCCAGAAGTGGATACAATGTAATGCACTTATCATTAAAAACTGGGAGTATAGCTAACAGTGGGATCTTTGGCTCTAAGAACAAGGTTGTTTCAGTGTCATCTTATGAAATTCTATTTTTTTTTTCAAAATTCCAGCTCTAGTTCTCATGTTCTAGTGTGTTCCTCTTCTTTCAACCACTCTGACATTGACTTTTCACATCTTTTGTTGTCTTTAGTAATATCCTGGGTATGAGATAAAATCCCAGAGCTGTTCTGATTCACCTTTCTTTGAGTATCAGTTGTTTGGAGCATTCTTTCACACTGTTATGAAGAATTCACAATTCTTCTTTTGAGACCATTTTATTCACAAGCTTTGTCAATCCAAAGGTCATACCATTAAAAAATGAAAAGAACCTTTCACAGGTAAAGCTTAAAGACAAATTCTTAACCAAAAGATATACATATATACATACATACTTACATATGAGAGAGAGAGACAACTAACAGAAATATAAGGCTAAAACTTATTTCTTTATAGTCAAAATATAAATAGAGAAAAGTACCTTTCTTAATTCAGTGTTTTACCAAAGGTCTTAAATCAATGCTGAGAATTTTAGGTAAAGAGTAGTGTTATTAAGTAAAGTATTTGGCAGGACTGGGATGGGGGGAAGGAGAAAAGCCACAGAGGGCTACTAGTGTCTACTAATATTTCCAATGATGCTATATAGGTAGCTGCCTTTCCAGTTTACATATACAAGAAGCTGCATTAAATTCTGAATTGAGTTTAAGGCCTATTTCACAAGTGCCAATACTTGACAAGATCCTATCAAAGGATATTTATCTCAACAAATAAAAAACAAATCTAAGATGATGATGAGATAGTAAAGTTTGATTGTGATATGGCAGTAACTTCACATTTTCAAGGATCATACCAATTAAGCAAGAGCTCAAGATGAACCCACTAAGCTAGAAAGGCTTTGCTTATGAGTCTGACAATGAGTACAGTTAAGAGTCAACCTACCTAAATGTGGTAAGAATTCATCATCAGGAAAGCAGCTAGGTAGTATAGTAGATAAACTACTGTCTCAGAATCAGGAAAACTCATTTTCATGAGTTTAAATCTACTCTCAAATATTCATTGGTTATGTTATGCTGGGCAATTATTTAATCCCATTTACTTTAATTTCTTCCTCTGTAAAATGAGTTGAAAAAGCAAATGGCAAACCATTCCAGTATCTGTGCCAAGAAAACCCCACAAAGAGTCAAACATGGTTGAAATGACCAAATAACAACATCACCAGGAAGATCCACATTGATGAAATCAAGTTTCTGACATGATGAAATAAAATGGTAGAGGTTCAGGTGTTAAAGCTCTTTTTGTTTCCAAAGCACTCTACATTTATTATTTCATTTGATCCTGATTTTAAAAAATATTAGAAGAGAGCTAATTGGGATATTACATAACCCCCTTTCTTATAGATAAAAAAACTGAGACCAGTGAAGTGAAATGATTTCCCTAAGTCTTTGTGGCTACTTTGTGACCAAAATGAAATTCAAATCTGGATCTTGATTCTAAGTTTATTGTTCTTTATAATATATCAGATTGGTTTTCTAGACTGGGACAGGGAAGCATGAGGGGAACCAATGTGAAGCATGTCATCAATTCAGTAGTGACATAATATATAACATCTTGGTTCTTCTTTTGATGCTAAATCTAAATGTTATTTCTGATAGTATTATATCTAGAAGGAGCAAGTTTTTATAGGCCAGAACTCTGAACTTGAAACAAGGATTTTTACAAGGTGTTAAGTCAGTGGAATTGATAAGACAATGGTTATCTAGTTTAGCATGGTGCTTAATAGTTCTCTAGTTCAGTACATGTACTTAGTACTTAATATAGTTCTACAAGATTCACACATGTGATAATGTAATTATAAGAGAACATATAAGCTCGAACAAACTCAGCCATTGTCAGAGCCAGAGAAGACAGAGGACTGCAGGAGGGAGCTCAAGCCCTCTGACTCAAAGAGATTAATTTCTATCTTCATCAGCCTTGTGGTGGTTGACCTGTCCTCCTGCATTTTCTTCTTTTTCCTTATTCTAATACTTATATAATTCCTTAAAGCCAGGTGTATTAAGTTATATTATAAAATGTTTCTTTAGGAATTGAATTAGGACCATTATCATTGTAATATTCACATAGTTGCTCTCTTACTAATTTCCACTCATCTGGATCTAATTCTTTTTCCTTGGAGAACCAAGGAGATATGTATTTTAATATTTTGAAGAGTTCAATGATCTGCATCCAAGTTGCAATCAAACCTTGGCTTTTAATGAGCTTAACTATGCTTTCAACACATTTTCGAGAAGGAGAAGTCTCCTATCTAAACATTTATCCCATTTCAGTTGAAATACTACTTTAGCCCTTTACAAAGTTTCCTTCTTGTCTATTTTTGTACTTACCCTAATTTCTGGGTCACAGATGTAGGTTCTTAGTCCCACATTCAGGTGCCAAAATATAAAGTTCTTATTTGGTTTTCTGGAGGTCTTGGAGTAGCCTTTGTTTCAGTTTAGTAATCACCACAGGAGTAGCCAGGTGTTAAAGTCCATATCCTTTATTATCTACTTCACAATCTTGTCTCCTTTCCTGGGACCCGGGCTAGTTTTCTTAGAGGCCTTCCGGAGTCTTGGTTTCAGTAGAGAAACAAAGGAGGAGAGCCCTGCCTCCAAGGTGGTGTGAGATGGGATGAATGAATCTGTCTCTCAGTCCCCCAGGAGAGCCACCAGGAGCCTGACTGAAGGTGGAATGAATCTCTCTCCTTGGTTCCGAAAGTTTGAGTTCCCACCTCCAGTCCTCTGTCTTCTCTGATTCTGACAGTGGCTGAGTTTGTCCGAGCTTATATGTTCTCTTATAATTACATTATCAAAGTGTGAATCTTGTAGAACTATATTAAATACTAAGTACATGTACTGAACTAGAGAACTATTAAGTACCATGCTAAACTAGATAACCATTGTCTTTATCAATTCTACCGACTTAACACCTAATAAGAATCCTTATTTCAAGTTCAGAGTACTGGCCCATAACAGCAAGTCAGGGCAAAAAGTTTTGTTCTCTCATAGGACCACTTCTGGGTACCACATTTTAATAAGGACATTGATAACCTGGCCTAGGTCCAGAGGATAGTAACCAGGTTGTTGAGGAGGCATCATAAGTGAAGGAAATTATGACAAGAAAGTGACTAAGATTTCCAAATTCTTCAAGAATTTTATCTCTAGACACATACCCAAGTATGTTTTGTCTCCCAGTCTTTTTGTATACACTGCCCAATGCAACTTTAATGATCAGAATTTGGGTTGACTTTTTCCCAGAGACATTTCTTCCCAAGGCCTCTCTCCCCATAAAGAGAAATTAGAACCACTTCTATCTGCTATGTGCTCTTCTGCTATGTGCTCTCTTTCCAAGAGGGAAAACAGAAGAAATAGGATCCCTTATCTCCCAAGTTCTTGCTAGTTCTGTCCTTAAGGCAGGCATTAAGCTTTGAATATTTATTCTCCATTAATGAGAATAATATTATGCACAAATGGGCTCAAGATCATTTGCATGTGTTTGTATATCACCAGTGATCACTGGAATCTTTTATGAGTTATCAAAAGAAATTGGCAGGTACTTTCAAGAATTTAAAAAGCTATTTATTATTCTTATTTTATCAAATTAAATTTGTATTGTAACAAAGAAATATCTCAAAACAGCTCAGGGGCTGAAATTATATTATGGGTACTTGGCCTAGCAAACCAAGAAAAGTAAAAATTTTGCCTTAAAAACAGTTCAAATCATTGATTTTTCAGTAATAGTCTCAGAAATCAGCGCAAGTACCTACCCATTGATGCTAAGCAAGGGACAAGATGACACAGTTAGTCCACTTAAGAAACAAGGGACTTTGCTTCTAGAAAGTCAAGGGTCCTTACTAGTTCCCCTGATGGCATTGATCATAGATTACAGGAATTGCAGCTGACTTCCTTAAAGCATTAGGCTACATATTGTGCATGTGGGCTGAACATAAGTGGACTGTGAACTGCCTTTGAAATAATTATGAACTCTGATAAAGGGTTGTAAATGGCCTTTGCAGAAGCATGGAGGTTCACTGAAGGTGAGAGACAGGGAAATGTCTTGATTTTCTCAAGAAAAAGAAAGCAGATATTTGGTGCTATAGGTCTGTGAACTCATTTGACATTGATTCATGGCAAAATCTTTAAAGTATTAAAGTGGAAAAGAGGCTCTCACTTTGGATCACAATGAAGTCATCAAAAACAGAAATAGTAGACTAATATCATTTCCCTTGTTAACAGGGATGAGCAGATTGTTAGGTGGGCAAATTAGAGGAATATCTTAGATATCCTAGAATTAGGAACTTGAACAATTATTTCAAAAAATATATTTCTATATTCATGATATAAATGTTCACTGACTGAAAAAACAAAGAAGTAGAATAAGAACTAGTAAGACTCGGTTGTTTTTTGTTAATGAACTGATTTGTCCTGGAGAAATGAAATGCTAGACATTAGGTCCTCAGTGCCATTTTGGCAAACATTTTTGAGTGATGATCAAGAATATTCAACTGAATTAATATTTTGAATGACAGAAAGGCAAGAGGGATGGCTGGAACATATTGAATGACTACCAGAATTATAGAAGCACTTTGATAGGTTACTCTAAAAGGTTCATTTGAATTCAGGAAAAAAAAAATGCACAAGAACAGAAAGAAAAAGATAATTCCTCCAACTGAGATTGAAAACTGGGAGACCATACCACCAATGTTGATTATATGAAATTCATACAGATAATGAGTATTTTCATTGTCTATCCCTGATTTGAGGTTGCAAGAGTTGACCAATGAATTCTTAGAAATTTTCTAATAATTTTTCACATAATTCATGCCCAATGGTCATAGTTCCTACAGAAAGACTCAAACATGACTAGGCACTTGTTCTGATAGGGAGTTGATGGAGAAAATAAGCAGGATTTAACAATCCCAGACACCATATGTATTAGGAATTGGAAAGAATATTCTTGGTGAAGTGTCTTCTATGTTATTTTTCTAAGTCTCTAAGTCATCCATGCTATTCATTTGCTGTAGAAACTAGCTGTCCTTAAAAATACAACCATGAATTTTTATATCATGAGTCTGTGCTTCCTTTCTCTGCCTGAAATCTTACTAACAATTTGGAATTCTAGAATTCCAGCATGAGATGGGTTATCAGAGGCATATTCTAGACTCTATACTACAGAGGAATATTTCTAGATTCTATTACCTGCCTGACAGATGCAGCCCTTCTCTCCATGAAGATGCTTTTTTAATCCTGGGGGGGAGAGTATATAAACCCAGAGAAAATGTGTCAGTGAATAGTGATTTCTCTTAGTAGCTTAGCACTGAGCAGTCTTAAAGCGAAGTACCAAAACACAATTTTATGAGTCAAAGACAGAAAGATTTAAACATTCTCCAAACATTCATAACCACACTTTTTGTAGGAAGAAAGAATTGGAAATTTACAGATGCCTATATTTGGGGAAGGACAATTTTGTGATGATATATTAATATGGTGGAATTTTAAAATACTGTTTAAAATGACAAACAATTACTATGAAGAATTCAGGGAAACATGGGAAGATTTTTAAACTGATGTAAAATGCAAATAAATTTTTTTTAATTCCATTATCCCTTGTATGTATGTATGTACATTCTATGTACATGGAAAGAATTTTTTTTTAAGTTAAACTGAATGCTATGAGATTACAATGTCCACTTTTTATCTCAAAAATGCCCCTTTAATCTCTTTGTAGAAGTTTTATTCAGTTGTTTTTCAGTTATGTCTGACTCCTTGTGACTGCATTTAGGGTTTTTTGGGCTGAGATAGAGTAATTTGCCATTTCCTTCTCCATTTACAAATAAGAAAATTGAGGAAAACTGGGCGAGTAATTTCCTAATTCCTAATTCCTTCAGTTTACTCATCTGTAAAATAGGGATAGTAATTCTTGCCTTATATGCTTCTCTATATACATACATACATACATACATATATATATGAGTGTTGGATGAAATTTTAAAACACCATAGAAAATGTAAATTAAAAGGGAAAGATATATTTAAAAAGGTTAAAAGGGAAAGTATAATGCTTAAAAGCAGTCAATCAAGTATTTCTGGAAAACTTTTTATGTTGATACATAAGGACAGTGACTCAGTCTCCTCAAGGATTGACAATTAAGTCTTTAGAGCAGTGGCCTATAGGCAATGGAATTGTAACTGAGATTTTGAGCTTATACCTCCATTGATGATTAGGGTGTGATCCTCTAGGTAGCAGTACACCTGCTCCTTCCACCACTGTAATTTGCCAGACAGGCAGGTTAATTTGCCAACCTGGTGATGTGTTACTAAAATAGAATTAAAGTTATAGTTCTGACAGAACTTTAGAATATAACAAATAAAATATGAAAACTAGAAGGGATGTCATTGTTATTCTTCAGTCTCATGTGATTCTTTGTGACCCCATTTAGGGTTTTCTTGGCAAAGATTTGCCTATTTCTTTTTCCTATTCATTTTACAGATACAGAAACTAAAACAAACAGGGTTAAGTGACTTGTACAGCTACTAAGTCTGAGGTCAAATTTGAATTCCTGACTCCTCAGACTCCAGTTGCTACATTCTAGCAACTGTGTCATCTGGCTGCCTAGAGGGATGATAAAGATCATCTGCTACAATGTCATTTTGAAGAAGGGAAAAAGATTCAGATTCAAGATAGCACAAAGGGATACCAGAGATCTTGTTACTATTACCAGAGATCTTGTTACTATTAAGCTATCTCAATCAAAATGTAGAAGTTTCTTTTTGCAAAGGAAACTCCTCAAATGCATTTTCCCTCTGTGTAAACCTTACCCTGTACTCCAACAACCCTATGAAAGGATTTTGCAGACATCTTGCCCTTGACAATTATTCATGCCATTTCTGCTTGTTATACATCCAGTGACAGGGAAATCATTCCTTTAGGAAGCAATTCATTCGATTTTTGACAGTTCTAATGATTCAAAAGTTCTTCATTAGAATGAGCCAAAAATCTGTCAGTTACATAGAAGTAACCATGTTACAATGGGAAAAAAGTGAACCAAAAGGTCAAAGAGAAATCTTGTTTTAATTCAATTCAAGAAACATAAATGCTACATGTGTCCTCTATATAGATCTTTGTGCTTTGCACCAATGGAGAGAAAATATTTAGACACTGATTCTGCTCTCATAGATCTGGCAGGCTAATAGGAGAAGATGGGGGAAAGTGATAATACTCAGATAATAAAAAATTAAACTTTTTAAATATCTAAAATGGATATAAACTAGCTATTTCATGAGGTCCAAAGGGCAGAATATTATTACTACCTGAGGAGATTTGGGATGGCTTCTGGAGGAAGTAGAATTTTAATTGAACTTTAAAGAATGCATGAAGTGTTATGGAGCACTCAAGTCATGGTAAAATGCACAGAGTATACAGAATATTCCAGGTATTAGAGCCAGTCATTCAACAAGCATTTATCAAACACTTTTTATGTAGCAGGAAACATGCTAAATACAGCAAAACAAAGACAATTCTGGCTCTCATAAAGTTCACAGTCTATTGGGGATGACCACATGTAAACAATTTTGAATGAACAAGATATATATAGGATGCATTGCAGATAATCTGAGGGGAAAGGCACTAAGACAAAGGAAGACTGGGTATGGCTTCTTGAAGAAGGTAGGATTTTAGTTGAGATTTGAAAGAAATCAGTGAAAATGTGAGATGAAAATGAGAAGGGAGAGGTTTTCAGGCATGGGATATAACCAGTGAAAATACTCAGAGTTCAAAGATAGAATATGGACAAAAGTACAGGATTGGAACAATATGTGTTATTCTCAGAAGCAGAGAGTAGGACATTTGTACCAGAATCATATTATCATAGATTTAGAGTTGAAAGGGATTTCAGAACTAATCCAATCCAACCTTTTCATTTTATATATATGAAAAACATAAAGCCCAGAGGATGAGTGAATTGCCAATATCACAAAACAGAATTGTAGTAGCTCAAAGAAATGAAATGTGGAAGTTTAAAGATATCTCTAATCCAAGTGGACTATTTGTAGCTGACCTGTGGAAGAATGTTCTGAGCTCATATTGGTCTGATCAGCCACAGTTAGACCTTGACCTCAATATACTAATGTCATTTTGGTCCAGAAAGATCAATAATCAATTGCAAAGAAGTAGTCACAAGGATAGTCCAGATTCAAAAACAGATCCTCTTAGGCTCCACAGCCAATGACTTTTCTACTGTATCACATAGTCACTAAAACAGATTTCTTTCTGAGAAATTGTGTGATATAAATCTAGAAAAGTAGGATGATTCCAGATTGTGAAGACATGGTCTCATGCCAGACAATGGAGTTTGGGCTTTATTCGTTAAGCATTCAGGAAGGATAACAAATTTTGAACTGGGGAATGACATGATTCAATGTGTCAGCAGTATATATGAATGATGAATAGGACTAGGAGGGGAAGATTAGAGGCAGAGATCTCTTAGGAAGTGAATATAGTAAAGAACAAAGAGTAAGCAGTGAGAGAGGTTGGAAAAGAAAAGAAAAAAAAAACACCCAGAAAAGAAGAAGGAAAATTGGCAACATCAAAATTTGCAAAGATTAAAGAATTTAAGAACTGAAACAGACTACTGAATTTGACCAAGGTCTTGGTCAATGACCTTTTGGAGAGCAGTACAGTTAATCAGTAGCAATAGAAGACAGATAAGTTAAGGAATGAAAGAGAACTTATTTAGGTCATACTATGTTACATGCCAAATACTAGGATATACATAGAAAAGCAAGTTCTTTCTTAAAGAGCTCATATTTTAATGAGAGAGACATGAGAACTAAGATTCAACTTCAAGTCAAATGAAAGGGCCAAATCCTCAGATACAATGATAAAACAGATAATAATGCACTTTCTTTAATGTCATTGTAACTGATAAGAACTATGTATCTTTTATTCTGAATCCTTTGAAAATGCCAAGGAATCTGGTAGTAACAACTTTCTTTTCTAGATCTTTAGTAACTGTGATTGCTGAGAAGGTAGGAGCTATAGCTCCTACAGAGGAAGTTGCCCATAGCATTTCCAAAAGAATTGCTCCCCTAGATAATATCTTGTGAAGATAGGGGATGAAGATGATGTCCAACATTCCTGAGACTTATGGTTTAACTGGCCATGAATGATGGTGGTCAGCAACTGGTGGCAGCAGTGGTGGGGAAGGCAGGCCTATTCTAAATAGGAGATTACGTCTCTGGACTTTAAGTGATTGAGAGAGTTAACAATGAAAAGTTCAATGTTTTTACTATTCTTTTCTAAGATCATAGACTCTCAAAGCTGAAGGGTGCTACAAAGTCTGACCTCTTACAACGCAAGGTTCTTTTCTAACACAACTGATCATCCAACTTCTACTTGAAATTAGCATGGTATAGAGGAAAGAGCATTAGATTAAAAGACAGATGACCTGATTCGAATCCCTAGCATTACTTTGGGCAAATCACTTACTCCATTTGAGCATCAGTTTCCCTCTCTATAAAATGAGGAGATTGAACTAAATGGTTTTCATTTTCACTTTTTTTTTTCTCATTTACATGTAAGTAAAAATTTTAAACTTTTTTTTTAATTTTGAGTACTAGTCTCTCCTTATTTTTCTTCTCCCCTCATTTAAAAAGCTAGCAATTTGATATAGATTATATATATGCAGTCCTGCAAAACATTTTCATATTAGCTATATTGCAAGAGAAAATGAAGTCCCAAACCCCCCCAAAATAATAAAGAAAAAATTCTTTAATCTGCAATTAAATGATTTCTAATGTCCCTTTCAGTTCTAAAAATCACTACATATAAGACAGTCCATTCCACTATAATTGGTATGAAGTTTTTTCGTGATTTTTATCTAAAATTTGGCCAATAAGAGAAAAAGACCTCAGACTTTATCCAGATAAGGTAGAATAACTGCAGAAAAGGTTTGTTTATTTGTTTAAAGTATTATGCAGAGCTAAGTATGTTCAAAAACCAAATGTTGCTTATATCTTCATAGCAATTTAAATTTTATAAAGCATTTTTCTCCCAATAACTCTATGAAATGCAAGAATTATCATTTCCATTAGGCAGATAAGGGAAATGAGGTCCAGAGAGTTTAAATGACTTACCTGAGATAATTCCTGTAGCAAAAGTCCTTAAAGTAGTAGAACCTTCTTAGGTAGAAGGGCTAGCCAAAAAAAAAAAAAAAAAAAAGCAAGGACAGAGTCCTGGACCCAGAGTGAGGAAGACCTGAGTTCAAATGTAACTTCATACACTTGCTAGCTGTGTGACACTGAGCAAGCAAGACACTTAATCTTAGTGTCTCAACTATAAAATGGGAACAATAATAGCACCTACCTTCCAGTATTATTATAAGGATTAAATGAGATAATATTTGTAAAAACAATTATAACAACATAGTACCTGGCACATTGTAGGCACCTATATAAATACTTTTATTTTTCTTATCCTTGCTTTTCCTTCCTTCTTTATTTCTCTGTAATAAAAAAGGAGGCAAGGATGAAAAGGAGTATTCAGGGGAAGTAAGGGAGTACCTCTTCTGTCTGCTTTTGCTCTACTCAGGAAAATGATACTAGCTCCTTTAAATATAGGATTGAGGAGTATAAGTGAGATTTTGAGATGAGAAGATGAGCTTGCAATATAGATCCTGTGGGAAAGGAGATCAAACTAAGGTCTCTTTGGAGATCAGCCAAGATTGGATGTTAAAAGGAAGCTCCCTTGCTAACTAGGGTACTCAGATTCATGAATAAACAAAAGAGATTTAGAACAAGATGGAAAATGTTATTCTACTCTCAGATTTGGGAAGAAGCCATGTCAGATTAAGCAGGAATGCAATATGAGGATAAATACTTGTGACTGAAACTATAAGCTTATAATTCTTTAATTTTTAATCCATCACTTAGAATAGCATCTGGTACATAGTGGGCACTTAATAAATGTTTATTGATTTATTGAGTAACCTAAATGAAGTCATTTCTTTGTAATCAAGCTCAAGAACCACTGATGTCAGAGTCAGATCATCCTTACATTTTTCAGTATTCAAATCATTAATCTATAAAATTGGTTGGTTTTGCTAATGAAGTATTTTTATTTAGGATTTAAAAGAGAAAACCAAGAAGTTCAATACACCAATAACTTGTAATTGTCTTGGTGTGGATACTATTTCTCCAATGCAGTCCCTCCATGATTAGGGATGGGATCTTCTTGAGTTTCTGTGCTTATGTGAAGGTTATAACTGACCCATTCTATCCCCAATGAGTCTGCTCCTCAAATAACGGAAAGTTTATCACTGAGTCCACATTCAAAGCCCTTCCATCTTGACTAAAATTTAAAATTAGAGCTAAACAGAGTATCTACTTCATTTAATTGCCTTTGAGAAATTGGGGACCTCTAAATGACAGGGGAATATATCAAATGAGGATTTTAATGAAGGAAAAATACTGAAAAATGTAATTTTACTGTTAGCCCCAATACTCTTTGGGGTCATGGATTGATTATAAAGGTATCACTGTCATTAGTAAGCATAATAACTATGTAGAAATAATGGCCTCCAAAAAAACTAGACTGATCAAACTAATCCCAAGAAAATGTGGTAGAAACAGCATACTCAGTGATGATCAAACCAAGAAACAAGTCCTGATGGTATGGGATAATTCATCAGTCTCTTTCTAGGATACTCTAGGTTATAAGGAAGAAGAGACGGGGTAGACCAAAGAGATGCTTTCCCTTAGAACTCTGTTGTTGCTATCCAGTAGAACAATATTAAAATCATTATGAAGCTCCCTTTCTTTTGTTTTTCCTCTGGAAAATAGAGGGGCTTGGGAGACTTCTACCAGGCTTTTTATAATCCCCTTCTTTAAATTCCTTTGCCAATGAAATACACCAGCATTTCAATGGGTTTCCATAAGGAAAGCAAAAAATAGCCAAGTCTAACATTAGGAATAATGATCTCCCTTTGAATCTTTGAGTGGATTGATCTCGTGTGTAGTTCTATCATTGAACTGCTATTGGAATGTCTGGTTAGCCTTGCCTACTACATTCCAGGGACTCAGTGATAGATAGTTTGGTGTTAATTAGGAAGAGCTGAATATTTTGCCTATTTCTTATGGGTAATATGAGGTGGCCTGCCAAATCCCTTAACTAGTCAGTACTATTGGATTCTGCAAAAAAGCAAATATATGTCAAAGAGGATAAGGCCCTTTATTAGATTCCTGGGTATTAAATCATTTCTCATTAATTCCTTATGTAATTTTAGGTCAATCTTTGCTTCTCTGGAACTTCATTTCCCTTTTAAAAAGAAGAGCAAGAAAACAAGATGACATCTAAGGCTCTTTCCCAATCTAGCATCCTAGGGCTATATAAGAAACTAGAATGCAGGCATTCTGAGAAGTATCTCAGGATCTGATTTGGTAGCTTAAAAGAACTATAATAATGTGATTTGGATACTACCCTTTAGTTCCTTAGTTTTGCTAGTGTCAGACAGATTATATTCAATTGTGGTTATGAAAATAGCTCAATCAAAATGGGACAAACAGTATTTCATAGAACTTCAGAGTCAAAAAGCATCTCAAAAGTCACCTAGTCCAAACACCTTACATCACCTTTATAATAATAATAATAATAAATAAATGGACATCTACTTTGCTCTTGGATACCCCAAGTAATGAGAAACTCATTATGTCTAGAAGAAGCCCATTTTTTTTCTTTTTATATCTTTTGTCTAAAGATACAGGGACTAATATTCAGGGAATCTAATGTTAAGTATATAGAGTGTCCTAGGCCAAAATATTAATATAACAAAAGTTTCTGGCAAGTGTAATTAAAATAGGCAGAAAAAAAATAACAAAAAACTAGCAAAATAGTCATGTTAGCAGTTGTTGCAATAACTACCAAAGGTTTTCCATATAATTACTGAAATTATTTTTTTCATCTCATTCAATTAATTCTGTTGTATTTCCTGTGGTTATTAGAGTCACAAGTGATGTATATAGAAAAATAACATTTGTGTTTAAAGTAGATCTATGATTTCTAGGGAAGTTCTAGAGAGCTCCAAGTAAGTAATTTTCTTTACCATCTCAGAGAAGCAGGTTCTCTACCATTGAGAATCTTAAATAGTTGTTTCTTTAAAAGATATTGCAAAATAGAGTAAATAAAATAGTTAAAAATAAAAACTTGCTAAATGCTTGCCATATAATGAGAACAATGAAAATAGCTTTTGGCTTACGTTATTTTGGCTATTTGTCAAAGTAGAAGTAGGGAGTTACTGAAGAAACAGAGAAAGCAAGATAAATATTCTCCAAACCAACTCAACTTTGCTCATGTCTTAATTTGATTAATCAATCAATAAACAAGAGCTGCCACAAACATTTTTGCACATGTGGGTCCCTTTTCCTCCTTTAAGCTCACTCTGGGATATAAGCTCAGTAGAAACACTGTTTGATGAAAGGTTATGCACACTTTGATAGCCTTTTGGACATTGTTCCAAATTGCTCTCAAGAATGGTTGAATAAGTTCACTACTCCATCAACAATGAATTACTGTCTGTTTTCCCATGTTCCCTCCAATAAAAGATAACTCCTTTTAAGGCTAATCTTTCCTATATCAATCATAGACATAATGGGATCAGAGATCTATAACTGAAGAGATCTCAGAGGCTGAATATATATGGTTCAATCCTTCCTTTTGTAAACCGGAAAACTGAAATCCAAGAAAGTCATGTCTCACTGTAAACATGCAGGGAATAAATACCAGATGAGAGATTTGAAGCCAGAATCTCTGATTACAATTAGTGCCCTTTCCACTTGTATAACAGAGATAATAAGAGTATGCAGCTTATTGATTGATTTGTCAATTTGCCGATTGAAAACTTCCTTTGGGGTTCTGAGGACCTTCTAATCTTGTCCTAAACTGAATATTTCTTGGGGTTTGCAAAACTAATCTCATCCTAAAATAAACCTACCATGTCTAATTTGATTTTATTCTGTCCTAAACAGTAACTAATTAGTATTAGTTGTTCAATTGAATTGTTTTCTAATGATTTTCATAATGTTTTGCAAATGTCACAAGATCTGATGGATTGTCCATTCAGTATATATTGCTGCAGAATCCCAATACAAAGACCATTCTTGTTCAGCCATATATTGTCAGCTAACAGGTTCTTCATGATTTCACCCCATTTTAATAATATAATAATTTGGTTCCTTTTTAAGGGCTTTTTTGCCATAGGGAATTCCTTTGTGGTTCATGTAGTGAAATTTCAGTTTTGTTTTAGAGGATAAGCACAACATCACAACAATCCTATGCTAAGTGCTTAAATGAATTCATTGGTGATTTCAGTTACCTTTAATCATAATGACCTGAAACTAAAAATAAAAGACCCATACCACCAAATCACAATCTGAGAACTTCAGAATTGGAAGGGATTGTAGAGACCAATTTGTTGAGAATTCTCTTGTATATCATGCCTGGCACATACAACTTTTCCTTAAGGAACTCTGATAGTGGAGAATCCATGACTTGCAGAAATAGTCCATTGCACTTATGGTTAGCTCTTCTTTTGAGAAAGCTGTTCCATACTTTTGACATTAATATTCCTCTTTGCAATATTCACCCATTGTTGTTTATTCTTCTCTCCAGGGATTATGAAAAGATGACTAGACTTTGTTTTTCAAGCATTGTCTGTCCTTATCCAAATGAAATCCAGAAGTGAATATTCACTTTTTGTTTGTTTTAGTTTGTTGGGGATTAGTCTGGGAGGATTATGAGGCAGCAATGGAATCCCTACTTTCCTTCAAGTCTCAGTACAATAGCCCTTTATTGTAAGTGCCTTTTCCACGCTCAAATTATACTTCTCTGTTAACATATTATATGTTCCTCTACTCCTTTAGGGCAGAGATTGTTATTAATTTTATGTTAGAATTTCAGTCTGTAAATCAGGATCTTGTAATACATGCATAATAAATGCTTGTTGGATTGAAAGATTAGATTGAAATAATCATTTTTCTTTCTTTTTTATTCTTATTTTGAAATAGGGGGTTTGGGGATTCCCTTTGTTTTTAGTGACTATAGAATTAGAAGAGAAACTAACGAGTGGGGGAGAAAAATCACCCAGTCAGATATAATGGCTAATGAACTGGTCTTGAATCCAGGAAGACTTGGCTTTTTTTTAACTTGTACTAGACTGTGTGACACTAAGTCTCTTAACCTCTGGGAGCTCTAGGTAATTTTCATAAACCAAAAGTTGTTGGGAATGTGCCAGATGGCATTGATAAAGGGAGTTAGTTTCCTTACAAAGAAATTCTAAATACCAATGAAATCACAGGTATCATCCCTAAATCTATCGATAATCAAAATCAGCTATTCAAAATGGATATAGGATTAAGATAACCATTAGTATCCAACAGGTAAGTAGTCAAAAAATGTGACAGCTATAAAAGAAAAATTGCAAACTATAAACAACCTTCTGAAAACATACTGCAAATTGCTAATAAAAAGACAAACATCACAACTGTTTTTTTTTTCTCCTTACAAAGATTGTTTAAAAAATAGAAGGAAAAAAACAAAACAGAGGAGCCATAGAAAACCATTTGTGGAATATTGGTCAACCAATCCAGATATCAATTTGAAATTTTACAGATAAACTGATTAAATTGTCCATTCCTTTTGACTCAGTGGTGTCACTATGGGCCATAGATCTCATGGACAGCAAAAACAGAAAAAAAGGTCTAATATGCTAAAAGATTCATAGCAGAATTCTGGAGTAGGAAAGAACTAAAAACAAAATAAATTATGCCCATAAATCAGAGAATGATTAGAAAAACTATGGTATATAATATTATTCTATAAGAGAAAAAATGATAAATGTTGAAAATGTAAAGAATTAGGACAAGATTTGTATAAACTAAATAAAATAATCAGTCCCAAAAGAATAACCCATATAATGACTATCATGTGAGGGGGAAAGCAATCACTGAAAGGAATCTAAATTCTGAGTAAGTGAAAGATTTTGGTGATCTTGGGGAACAGATGGTAAAATATATCTCCTTCTTCATGGTAGGGGGTACAACCACTATAGTTCTATGCTTATTTTCTGTCCTTATTATAAAAGAAGATTCAATCTAGTATCAAAAAGCAATTGTACTAATTGCTTTCCACTAATTAATATCTTTATAACATATAACAATGTTATAAAGCATAAATAAAAATAGTTTTCAAGTTTTATGACTTACAGTTTTGCATCATGGAAATTTTTCTAAACACTTCTCTCTCCCTTCCCCTACCAAATTAAATCCTGTGATATTCCACAAAAGTATCATAAATCAATAAAAATTTTGTTCTACATATCATCCATTCATAGTCTGACCTCATTAAGTGTTTCTACTTGTTTCTTTGTCACACAGGTGGATTAAATTTTGAGGGGACAAAGCAAAAGAAGGTGTTGACTAAAGTGATTCATATTCTGACCTCTGAGGGAGTTTTTAGTAGGTCCAACTAGGGCTGAATATCAAAGTAAGAGAGAGAGACAAGCTTCCTAAAAGAGCCATTTCCTCCTATTCCTGGCTAAAGTGCAAATGTCCCAAACTCTCTAATGAAAGTCATACTGTCAATCTTTTCAGCCCAGGGTCAAGACATTTTATGATAAAGTTCCTAAGACTTCATTGATCAAACCCAGAAGGATGGGTATGGCTCCCTGAAATGGTTGCATAAGCCTTCAAGGAAACAGAAAAGGAATTCTGTAATTTTTAAATTTAATAGATACTCAGAGTAGATACAAAGCAGTCCTGGGGGAAAAAAATAGAAGAGCCAGATGGCTAATAATGGATTACTCATGGCTTCCTCTTTAATATATACCTTAACCTTTTTTTTTTTTTTTTTTTTTTTTTTTTTTGGAAAGGAGAATAAAGGCATGGGAGATGTGGGAAGAAAAAAACAAATTTAACTCCAAAAAAAATATTTCTCCATATATCTGCAGTTCTGGAGTAGGGGGCTGCTTTAAATGCATATCTGGCTTTAATCCATTTTATTGTTACCATAGGATGGACTATTTTGTATGCAGTGATAAGCACACTACTTTGTTTCCCACTGAGACATTACTGAAAGGGCATTCCCAGGCTCCAGGTTGGTTTTACTTGGAGAGAGATGGCTACCAGCTGCCACTTCAGATTCAGTCTAGTACAAGTTGTTATCAGGTTTTATATGTTAATGATTTTCTGCAACTCCCTAAAGAGAATCGGGACATTTAAATATATATCAACCCCATGATAGTCTATTGCTGTAGGTACCTGCTGGGAAAAAACCATGCTTTAGGTTTTATAGGGCAATGATGTTGGCCCAAAACAAATCAGTTGAGTTAGATTAGTGAAATGAAATGGAGGCATAAGTATGCATGTTCTTATCAGGTTGTCTTGCCCTACAACCAAGATCTTATGGGTCCACAGTCATCTTGAGGAATTTAGCTATTTTTTGTTACATAAATTATTTTTTGGTACTCGAAAATGAATGTTCCCAGACTGGTCTATATTCTAGTCTCTGCCAGTAATATATACTAGACCTCAGTCCTTTCTCCTATCTACATACATAGTAATGATGATATTGATAATTAATAATAATAATTCTTATAGGATGACAGATTTAGACCTGAAAAGGTTTCAAAGAACATTAGTCCAAGTTCCAATTTTATAGATTTGTCCATAGAACAAAGGTGAAATTTAAACCCAGGTCCCATAACTTCAAATCCAGAACTTTTTGAAATACACTGTACTTTAAAATCTTCAGTGTAATATATACATTATTTTATTTCATGTTTACAACAACCCCATGAGGTAGATATTATTAATACAAATATGTCCCCATTTTACTAACAGATAATGTGACAATTGAGATCCAAAAACATGCTATATGATGGCATATTCTCTGGGGCAAGGTTCAGAGAATTTCAGAGAGAATAAGGTATGGAGCCCAGTAGATAAAGTGCTGGATTTGGAGTCAGAAAGACTCGAGTTAAAATCCCTATTTATCTCAGTTTTTTTTTTTTCATCTGTAAAATGAGCTAAACAAGGAAATGGTAAACCACCCCAAAATCTTTATCAAGAAAACTCCAAATGGGGTCACAGATAGTCGAACAAGATTGAAACTACTCAACAACATCAAAATTGGAGATAATGATAGCACCTACCTCACAGGCTTGTGAGGAGTAAATAAGACAAAACATAAAGTACTTTGCAAATACTAAAGTACTGTATAAATGCTAGTATTTATGTGTATATTTTTGAAAGTTTGAGAATTTATTTAAAATTTATATGTATATATTATATAAAATTTATATATAAATATATGTTATATAAAATTTATTTTATTTTGGGTGTTTTTTAAGAGATATTGACAGAAAAGTAAAGCATACTTAGCTTCCTTCAAAGCTCAGGGCAAGCAGTACTTCTTCCTTTTCAGCTTCTCTTGCCTCCCCTATTTCCTTAGATCTGTTGCTAATATACTTAAATAAGTATAGGTGGCTTCCCTTAGAATATAATCTTCCTAAAGGCAGGGAGTGCTTCACTTCTGTCTCTGTATCCTCAGCTGGCACAGAATAGGTACTGAATAAATATCTAATTTTCACTTAATTTTTAAAAATAATTTTTATTTTCAAAATATATGCAAAAATAGTCTTTAATATTCACCCTGCAAAACTTTGTGTTCCAAGTCTTTCTCCCTCCTTTCCTCCCATTCTCTCCTCCACCCCAGACATAAAGCAATCTAATATATGCCAAATACACAATTCTTCTATACATATTTCCACATTTATCATGTTGCATAAGAAAAATCAGATCAAAATGGAAAAAAAAGAGAAATAAAGAAAAAAAAAACAAATAAAAAAGATATAAATACTATGTTGTTATCCACACTCCGTTCCCATAGTCCTCTTTCTGGGTTCAGATGGCTCTCTCCATCACGAGTTCATTGGAACTGGCCTGAATCACCTCATGGCTGAAAAGAGCCAGGTCCATCAGAATTGATCATCATGTGATTACATGATTATTGTTGTTGCTATGGACAATATTCTCTTGGTTCTATTCACTTCACTTAGCATCAGTTCCTGTAACTTTCTCCAGGTCTTTCTGAAATCATCCTGCTGATTGTTTCTTATAGAACAATAATATTCAATAACATTCACATACCATAATTTATTCAACCATTCCCCAACTGATGGACATCTACTCGGTTTCTAATTCCTTACCCATGTGTATATTTTTAATTTCTGGATAATGATGAAATTACTATCAGATATTGCCTCTAAATCTTCTAAATTGACACTGAAGCAGTAATCTGAACTACTCCTCTATGGAGAATGGGAGAGGTTTGGGTTTAGGTCTTTTTTTGTTTGTTTGTTTATTTGGAGGGAAGGGCAAGTACTAAGAGTAAGCAGGTGATTTAAGAGGTGAAGGAGTCTCTTAGCCTACACCATTTGTGGGAATGAGTGGAACATGTCTAATCCTTAGAATCCAGTTAGACATTAAGCCAGAAAATTAAGAGACTAAACCCAAGCAGGGCCATTACTGGGTCTGTATCCCAAGGAAATCACAAATTAAGAGGGAAAAAGACCCACATGTACAAAAATGTTTGTAATAGTTCTTTTTGTGGTAACAAAAAATTGCAAAATGAGTAGATACCCATCAATTGAGGAATAGCTGAACAAGCTGTAGTATGTAAAGGTAATGGAATATTATCATTCTATAAAAAATGATATACAAGCTGATTTTTAGAAAGATTTATTTAAATATTAGAAAGATTTGGAAAGATTTCTACGAATAGATGTGGAAAAAAAAAAGAAAACAACCAGTGCAATGATCAACTGTGAAAGACTTGGTTCTTCTCAGTGGTTCTGTGATCCAAGGTGATCCCAATAGGCTTTGGACAAAAAATGCCATCTGCATCCAGAAAAAAAATCATGGAGATTGAATGTAAATCAATACATGCTGTGTTCACTTCTTTTTTTGGGGGATTTTTCTCTTCCATGGTTTTTCCCTTTTGTTCGGATTTTTCTCTCCCAACATGATTCATAAAGCAATGTATATTAAAAATAAATTAATTAATTTGCAAAAAAAAAAAAAAAAGACTCAACCCAGAGGGCTAAGTAAAAAAATGTAGTATGACTTTGGTCAAGATAGTTCCAAATTTAAGACAATGACATATTGGAGCAAGTAAAAGGAAGGAGAGGATGGTTAGGAAAACAGTGGAGACAGAGAACCAAGATCTTCAAATTATGATGATTTGTTTCATGTTAAGAATAATCCTGAAACCACATAATTTATAGTATGTTGGCAAAGGCTCACTATCTCCCCTCCTACTCCATTGAAAGTAGGAAGGCTGTTTTCTCCTTTCAGATCAGCATTTTTCTCAAAAGATAGTATGATAAGAATAATTTATATTTATGGTACACCTCATAGTTATTAAATGTTCCCACTTTGATTATCACATCAAAACTTCCCATTGTCCCCATAGAGTAGGTAGTGTAAGTATTTACATCTCCAATTGACAGACCAGAAAGGTAAAAGATTAAAACAAGAAAATAACTAGGCCAAATTCTTCTCACTGCAAGATCTATTCTTTCCTCTACTATACTCACAGAAATCTTCTTTTTAATGAAAGATGGTTTGTTTGTTGTTGTTGTTTTATTTTTTTATTTTCTACTACACCAGCCTACCTCAGTCTAATTGGGTGGGGCCCCTGAGGAAGCCAATTAGCTGAAAGGCACAGTTATTCCCACTGATTGAGGAAGAAAATGAGATTCTCCTACTGTTTGACAACTTTTGTCAAGGGCTCACTGGTTTGCAAAAATGGACAGAGAATACATAGCAATCCTACCTCTTCTATGGCAATTCTCTAACAAGAAATAATATTATGTCATCTCTAAGTCTAATATATGGAGTGTCCGGTCAAACACTTGCTGTCATTGGGCTTACTAATCAAAGAAATTAAGAGACCACAAACTTGAGGGGAAAATGCAGATGATGACTAAAAATTATATGATTTCTGCTGACCACCATGGTCCTTTAAGTCCAGCAAATATTATTTTGGGAAAAGCTATTGAAGATTGGGCATTCTGCATACCAAGAAAGAACATCCAATCCAGGCCTGGCAGTGAATGCTGCTGTGATGGATGGGCTTGTCTCAGTGACCTTACAGAGTGGCAATGTGTTATATTGTGGAGATGATGGGACTACTGGCTTGGTTCATATTTCTCTGTCTTTCCCTTGGTACGGGAGTGAAGTAGAAAAAGGAGATAGACAGCAAGTGATTAAGGAAGGATGTAGGTAAAATAGCCCCACATCTGACAGATGGTTTGGATGCTTCTTGAATAGGTGAGAGGGAACCTGGGATTGTAGAACAGGTCAGTGAGCAAGAACCACAAATGGCTAGAACTATAGGGTAAAAGCAAGAAGGAAACTTAGATGTTATCCAGTCCAGTTCCCTTTTTTCACAGATGACAAAACTGAGGCTCAATAACATTAACTAAGAGACGATTTTTCTTAGAGTCCCTGCTGCATGCTAACTGTTACAGGAAGTATCTACTCTATAGTTTTGGGGCCAAACTTAAACTTGGGGAATGATAGATAAATATATTAATTCAGAAGACACCTAATACAGGACTTATATCTTCCTTTAATTGAAATGTCTCGTGAACTCATCTGACATATTAATTCTTAATCTTTATGATATCTTTTGGTTGAAATAAGCCCTAGAAAACTCCATGCTATAGTCTGAAATGTATAATATATAAATATTAGAGGAAAAAGAAAAAACAGATCCCAGACTTTGAGACAGAACTGCAACGAGACCAGATGACAAATGGTACTTGAATTTGTGGTACTTGAATAGCACAAATCTACTAATGTCAGAAGAAGACAAGAAAATCATGTGAAACCTAAACATTCATAACCCCTCTGGAGAAGCATCCAGGTGATAGACAACTAGCCATCAAAAGCCTCCAGAGACCCTGAGGCAGGATTCCACAGAACAAAAAAAGCATGTCCCCATTCATAGTGGTACCATAGAAGTCTGTTCATCACACCCTAATTCCAACTCTGCTATGAAATTCTGCTAAGTTAATGGCAACAGGAGAAAAAAGAGTTAATGAGGAGAATGAATGCAATGGAACTAAATAGATTGTCTCTGAGATCAAAAAAGGGTTTAGAGACTCAGTACTTTAAAGCCAGAAAGATTTTTAATAAAGTATGGCAAAAATGATATATGGTAAAGGGGTATGAACAGACAATTTTCAGATAAAGAAATTAAAGCCATTTATAGGCATATAAAAAATTCTCTAATCACGATTGATTAGGAAAATGAAAATTAAGACAACTCTGAGATACCATTACACATCTCTCAGATTGGCTAAGATGACAGGAAAAGATAATGATGAATGTGAGATGGTATATGGGAAAACTGGGACACTGAGATACATTGTTGGTGGAATTGTGAATGCATTCAACCATTCTGGAGAGCAATTCAGAACTATGTCAAAACTGTGCATATCCTTTGATCCAGCAGTGTTTCTAATGAGCCTGTATGCTAAAGAGATCATAAAAAAGGGGAAAGAACCCACATGTGTAAAAATGTTTGTAGTAACCCTTTTTGTAGTGACAATAAGTTATGGTATATGACTGTTATGGAATATTATTGTTCTATAAGAAATGATCAGCAGGATTATTTCAGAGATGCCTGGAGAGAATTGATGCTAAGTGAAGTGAGTAGAATGAAGAGAAGACTTGTATGCAGCAACCATAAGGTTATGTGATAATCAATTATGATGGACGTGGTTCTTTTCATAAATGAAGTGATTCAGGACAATTTCAATAGACTTGTGATAGAGAGAGCCATCTGCATCGAGAAAGAGGATTATGGGGACTGGAATATGGATCATAACAAAGTCTTTTCACCTTTTTGGTTGTTGTTTGCTTGCTTATTTTTTCTTTTTCATTTTTTTCCTTTTGATCTCATTTTTCTTTCACAGCATGATAAATCTGGAAATATGTTTAGAAGAATTGCACATGTTTAACTTATATTAAATGTCATTGGCCAGGGGAAAGGGGAAGGTAGGGAGAGAGGGAGAACAATTTGGAACACAAAGTTTTGTAAAGGTAAATGTTGAAAACTATCTTAGCATGTATTTTGAAAAATAAAAGCTATTATTATTTTTAAAAATTAAAAAAATAAAGCAAAACCTTCCAGATCAGTATATCATCATTATCATTAAAATCATCATAGATAACATTTATAAAGCTCTTAAACTTTGTAACTTGTTTACATATGTTAATTCATTTGATCCACAAAATGATTTTATGAGATAGGGTCTAGCATTATCCCCATTTTACAAATGAGGAAACTGAGACTGGTAGATGTTAATGACTAAGTCACACAGCTAATAAATGACTAAGGCAGAAAATTTCATGGTACTGCACAAAGTAAAATTGCTGTATGTCTATCTTGATTTGGGTTTACCTAGAACTGTGAGTGATATCCATTTTGTTCCAAAATTAAATTGTTTGTTCTATTATCAAGCCTCCTTCTTCCATGAGCAAAGGGCTACTGATTCTTAAGAGCAAAAACTCTTGCTAAAAAATAAAAATCCCTTCTTTTCAAAAAGATCAAAATAGAATGGCAGAGCCATGATAGTCCAAAGATCATCTAAATACTATTCTTCAGGCAACCAAGCACTCTATACATTCAAAAAATGATGTATACATGTGGGTTGCACAAAACACTCATCTTTCATGCTAAGGAACATATATTTATTGAACTCTATTGTTTACAAGGTGGTATACTGTTATTTTACTTGACATTCAATGTAGAGTAGAATGACCTAAGTGGCTTAAAACAATTGCAAAAAGAGGAGAGGGGGAGGGAAGAAGGAAGGGAGGGAGGAAGGAAGGAAGAAAGGGAGGAAGGAAGGAAGGGAAGAAGGGGAGGGAGGAGAGAGGGAGGGAAGAAGGGGGGAGGGAGAAAAGGAAGGAGGGAGGAAGGAAGGAAGGGAGGGAGGAGGAAGGAAAGAAGGAAGGAAGGAAGGATGGAAGGAAGGAAGAGAGGGAGGAAGGAAAGAAGGAAAAGAGGGAGGAAGGAAAGAAGGAAGGAAGGAAGGAAGGAAGGAAGGAAGGAAGGAAGGAAGGAAGGAAAGAAGGAAGGGAGGGAGTAAAGAAAAAGAAAGAATCGTTGTGGTTCATATTTATTTAGTGCCTGATAGTTTTATCTCCTCCTTTTTTAACAGCAACACTGTGGGGTAGATAGTATAAATAGCATTATCCTCATTTGAGAATCAAGCAAAGTGAAGCTCAGAGAGGTGTAACTAAGCAAAACAATCCCCATATTGGCCATATCTGAAAGTGTCCATGTCTCATTGTACACTTTTTGTCCCATCACCTCTTTGCCAAGAGATGAGAAGTGAGCTTCTTACATTTTTAGACATGGCCGATATATGCATTTATTTTATTTGATATTACTTATTTAACACAAGGCAGAATTTATATTGGGGCAAGGGAGAACTAATAGGCAAAAATGGAGGTTTGTTTTCAAAGAGAAGGAAAAGAAAAAATATGGGGAAAAACATGTTATTTTAGGGTGAGAGGAAAGAACAAAATAGGAATAAAAGAGAATTACAGCAGGCTTCTATGGAAGTATATTCCTTTTTGCCCACAGGTAATCTAACAACCATTAAATGCCAAACATACTCAATTTGTGATGGAATGAAACGCTGCTTTTCCTACACAAAACCCAAGTCTAGTGATTTTCTCTGAAAGAACAAATTAAGACTGAGAAAAGAATAATGACGGATGGCAAAGATGTATATCACTGATGACTCAGTCTCCTCTTCTTGATAATTTTCTCAGAGCAAGTTAAGACTGAAAAAGAAATGATGGATGGCCAGGATGTGTATTACTGATGTATCAGGCTCTTCTTCTTCCTCTTCACTGAATAGAAATGGAATTTCTGGAAAAAATAAATCATTTTGCAGAACTGCAAAAATAATGTCTGAATTAAGTTAGAAAGTTCATAGCATCATAGATTTAAAGCTGGAGAAGGATCTTAGAAACCATTTCATTTAAACTTCTCATTTTATAGATCAGCAAACTGAGTCCCAGAGACAAAGGTCTTATTTAAGGTCAAATAAGTAATTGGTAGAGATAGGGTTTGAATCCATATTCTTTAGACTCCAAAGTCAGTGCTCTTACCCTTTTAATGTGATGGCTCTACTTTAAGCCAATCTATACTTTTTTAAATGAACTTTTAGAAATTTCATTCAAAATCTACATGAATTATCTTGGTTTGGGAAAATATACTTTGTGTTTTAAGAAACTATTTGATGAAGTCAGATTTTATTATTTTTATATGTATATATCCTAAACTACATACAAAGCAATCACTTGTTAGGATATATCAGAGCCATGACATATAGGATACCTAAACTAACATTCATAGGATAAGAGCTCTGGAGCTGGAAGTAATCTTGGGACCATCTAGTCTCAACCTTCTCATTTTATGAATGTGACAATGGAGATACAGGAATGTTAAATGGCTTGCCTGAGGGTACAAGGCAAGTAAATGGGAGAGTCAGAGTAGGTTCCTTATGGGTTGGCTCAAATTGCATACAAACATCAACAATCTTCCATTGGGACAAGAAATAAAGCCAGATTAAGATTCTGTTAAAATGTGTTAAGGATCAGACACCAAGCTTGCTCCAGAAATCTATTTTCCTCTCCTTTAGTTCTACAGAATTATAAATGACCATTGACTGGGATGGCTTGACATGAACAATGTATGTTATATGTATGCATTTATGGAAAAAATCAGTGGGGAGAAAAAACAGTGGATTAATCAATTTAGCTTCTGTTGGATTTATCAGAGGCATTTTTCTCCCAGGACCTCTAGGCAAATCCTGAGGACAGACAAACTATATAGCTGCCCATTGTAGTATAGGTAGAGACTTATTGTATCATAATAGACAGTGAATTGACTTCAAACTAGGAAGATCTGGGTTCAATGTGATCTGGAACATAGTGATCCTGGACAAGGATCTTGTTTGGGCAGTGGTGTCAAACTCAAATAGAAAGAGGGCCACTAATCCATGCATAAAAATCCTGGCAGGCTCCCTATTGATTTAGTTTGAAAATGTAATCTTATCTATGTTTTATTATATTTTTATTTATTTTGTTATTTTCTAATTTTGTTCTAATCTGATTCTGAAGTTCAGAATGCTGAATGGAAGTTTGACATCTCTTCTGCAGACTACATTCAGACTATAAATGACACAAAATTCTGATCTGCATTAGCAGAGGGACTTTTCTCACCAATAAGCTCCCTATACCAATGAACTTCTAAGTCTAATTCCTATCCCTGGCCTATATCATTCATGACAGAAAATCCGACTTTCAATGGCACATAGTTATTGAAATCTGGTTCATGTATTTCCAGAGAAGTCATCTTCATTAAAGAAGCAATTTTGGCAAGATTTCTGAGATGATTCTTATCTCCCACACATCTGGCCTGTACCTATCTACCTTTACTGGCCTGAGCAGCAGAATCTAAGAGATTTTGGCCATAGCCTAGTCTTAATTAGCTAAAATAAGAAGGAAAAGAAAGGAAAAGTTTAACTTGAATTTGACAAGAAAGTGGATCTAGATGGCAGTATTGTCAAATTGTATCAGAAGGTCAAGAAAATGAAAGTCTTCCAGGGCCAAGAGACAAACAAGATAGTAGTACTAAGGCTATTATTTGAGGAGAGAGAACACAGAAGAACTCTTCCCATATTTCTGGGAAATTACTACAATGCTTTCATATTGCATTTATATATTTTCAATGAAATAAAATATGTTTGAGCCTTGAAAATAATTGCATCTATAAGCACCTTAGATTATAAAGAATGGGAAAGGTATTTTATCCTCTCAGGGTCACCTCACTATTCCTCTTATGTATTCACATTTATGTACATATCCCTAATTGAATAAAGTAAAATTCTGATAGAACCTGAAAACCTGCCTGCTGGGTGTTAGGATTCCCTGAAATGGATCCCTCTCCAGGGGTTTACTTGTGCGTTGCTTAGTAGAATGTTACTGTCTCAATAACCTATCTTCCAAATAGGTGTTTTAATAACCAGTATGGCAACAATTCAAATAGAAACAAGAGCCACTAATTCTTAGTTTTAAAATGTGAAGTAACTTTTTTATTGTATTATTTGTGGAAGGACAGGGAGTTACTAAGAAAAGGAATTTAGAAGGGATTTATCAAGTGAAAAGTAAGCTATTGCTATTCCTTACAAGGGCAGATGACCAGGGGAACAGGTTCCCTATTTGATAATCCTGGGGAGGAGTAAAATAGAGACAACTAAGTGGCTTCCCATCCTTATTTACTTGTGTGACCTTGGGCAAGTCACTTAATCCTCTTTCCTCAATTGCAAAATGACTGAGAGAAGGAAGTGGTAAACCACTCCATTATCCTTGCCAAGAAAAGTCCAGAAGGGGTCCTGAAGAGTCAGACATGACTGAAGTCACTCAACAATAACCCTTTTATCAGAATACTCCAATATGGCTTCAGCCACCTACAATAATAAGGCTTGGGAGATGCTGGGAGGTGCTATAGGCTACCCCATGCTCTTTGGTTTTATACCTTAAAATAGGGATTGAGTAAGACCTTATGAATTGGAAAAAGATCCTTTCTGGCCTTGATTTTCCTGAAGATCTTTAAGCAAAGAGCTGAACTTCAAAACAAAAAAGCAGGGCTATCAGAGTGCCAGAAGTGACTTGGCCAAAGAAACAGGCTACAATGGGAAAAAAGAAAAAGACAGGAGATTGGACTTGTCCTTTGCAAAGTCAGAGGAGCTAGACCATATTGGTAATCTTCCTAGTTATACACCAGGCACTGCACTGAAAGTGCCATGGGGTACAAAGAAAGGCAAAAACAGCCCCTATTTTCAAGGAACTCACAATCATTATGAAGAAAGTACCTGATTACATCTGAAAAGGGAATAACAAAAGAATAGATGGTGAATATAGAAGTCCAACAAATTACTTGGAGGTCAGAAGTAGGATGAGAAAATAGGAGAATTTGTTTTACTTGGTTAGGTATATTTTTACAGGGATTTTGTTTGTTTTTTCTTCTTCTCAAATGGGGAGGAGAGACACTAAAAATAAACTGAAGCAGGAAGAAAGAAAATGAGGCATTTTTTTTTTTTACTTATTTTAACCACATTTAGGAATGCAGAAAAAGTAAAAACATAGATAAGCAGAACAGCTTTGAAAGTTACAGATTCAATTCATCATATTTTTCAAAATCAAATTATATAGAATAAAGATTTTCAGTTTCATACACTTTTTTCCTATTCTACTGCATTTATAAAAATACCCATTTTATTTAATTTTGTTAATTTCAAGACAAAAAAAAGAATTTCTTTTAAACAAGCATGTTAAGAAAAACATCATTTTGAGTCAGAGGAGTGCACTGGTAGAAACTGAAAAAAGGAGGAACTAGCATCTGCAATATTGTGATGGAAAGGAGTGTTGGGTATTCACAGGTCTCTCTCTGCTAGTTGAAGTTCACAACTCATATTATTCCAAATAATAATAAATAATATTTATCTGTATAAGGAGCTAGTGATGAATACTGAAACTATAGATTCATACACTCCAATAATAACCAAATTCAGTCATCTGTGACCTAAATTGATACAGATAATCCTTAAAGTTCCCTCCTTTGCCAGCACTGCATTCTCACTACTCCACCCCTCTATCATTCTCTGTTCTACAACATACTTCTCTTAAATTGACCAAATTATTTTTCCCTATCAAGATTTACCACTACCAAAAAATACTTAGTCTCATTATTTGACAACTACTATTACATCAGCTTCCTCCTGATCATATAAGACTATCTAGTACATTAATTAGGGTGGCAGTGGTTAGAATACAGGGTATGGAGTTAAAACTGATGTTCTTGAGTTCAAATTAGGCCTCAGATACTTTCTAGCTGTGTGACCTTGGGTAAGTAAGTCACTTAATCCTCTTTGCTTCAGTTCCTCATCTGAGCTGGAGAAAGAAATGGCAAACCACTCCAATATTTTTGCCAAGAAAACAATAAATGGGATCATAAGAAATTTGATAATATCAAACAAAAGTATTTTAGTAGAAATGCCATTGTGATATACCTCTACACTCTCCAGGAAAGAGTAGTACCTGTATTGTTCTCCACATTTGACCTTTTTTTAGTATTCCAGCTTCCTGAAGGGTCTGCTAATTCATCTCACTAAATACCCACCCATTGCCCTAGTCTCTATCTCTCTTTTAAAAAATAAGTCTTTTAGTAACTACTTAACTTTGAACAACTATATAGTCAACTAAACTCGCTTAGCAACTGTTTATATTCATTTCAGTAGCTAAATTATCATAATTTTAAATTATCTTCCTCTAAGTCTTCTTCAGAATTCTTTCTTTGTCAATTTATTCTCAGTTATTATTATATGATCATAGTTAATATGTACTTCATTCTTCTGTTGGGTTTTTTTTGCCTTGCATTATGTCATAAAGCTTTTTTCAAATTTCTTTATATTCCTCATGCTTGTCAATCTTAATTGCATTTTAGTATCCCATTACATTAATGTACCATAATCTATTTAAACAACCCTACTATTATTGGAAGACTCAATTTAGCTTTCTTCCAAATTTTTCAATTATATATAATGCTGCTAAGAAAATAGTTTAGCAGGTTGCTCTCTGTATATATAAAAACATAAAGACATACATGCATATGAAGTCTGGGTCTGTGATAGATTCCCAAAAATAAAATTATTTTATTATTGAATCAATGGGTAGTAACCTTAATAGAAATAGTGAAGTAAGAAAAATGAAAGGGTTTGGGAAGGGAAATAATAAGCTCTGTTTTCATATTCAAGTTTGAACTTGAGAGACCTATGAGACCACCAAATGGAAATATCCAATATGTAGTTGATAATGTGAAATTAAAGCTCAGGAAAAAGACAAGTGCCAAAAAGATATAATTGGAAATCATCTGTATAGAAATGATAATTTAATCTATGACATCTGATGCAGAGAGAGGGACAGAGACACAGAGAGGGAACGAGAATTAACAAAGTGAGAAGAGAAAAAGCTAAGAGGCAGAACATGGGCTATACTCACACATGTAGTACTAGTTATCTATGATGATCGATCCAAAAAGAGACAGTATCATAAATATTTTTAAAAGATTAAATCAAAAGACAAAATGCAAAGGGTTGAGCAGTGAGTGAAAGAAATAAATATATATAGACAGCTTTTTTAAAGAAGATCTGTGAAAGGGAGAAGAAATATAGGAAGGATAGTCTGTATTGGTGATAGGGTTTAGTGAAGATTTTTTTAAAGGATGAATATAAGCAGCAGGGAAGGAATTGATGATGTGAAGGGTTTTTTCTGAAAAGGAGAAAAAAGGGATAAGGAAGTTAATTGAATCAAACCAGGAGTCAGGTTGATAGTATTGAAAGGAAACAGATTTAACAACCAATTTCTTTAGTCTCTCATTTCAGAGATGAGGCAAAAGTTTAAAGAGTAAAAATAAGTAGATAGCAAATAATATAATATAATGGAAAGAATACTAGATCTTTCCAAAAGAGAATTTAGTTTCAAGTTTTAGTTCTGATATTATATTGCTATGTGACATCTGGTAAATCTCTTTGTCTTACTTAGCTTTGGGTTCCTTTTCAATAAAATATGAAGGATGATATTTCTCCTTTTAACCTCATGGAGTTGCAATGAGAATCAGGTGACATAATATATGGGAAAATATTTGAGAATCTGTAAAGTGCTGAACTGATGCCAGCTATTAAGATGATTAATGTGATGATGAGAAATGCCTTAGCGTAAGACTTTTGAGTAACTTAATGGTAATTGAAAAATGTCATGTAGTCAACTTTGCCCCATGTTTCTTATGAAGACAGGATAGCTGCATGTAGAATCAAAGGATCTGATAGAGCAATTCTACACTCTTTTTAAAAGACAAGGGCCGTAGAGATATAACCGGGAATCATTTGTATAAAAATGATAATTGAATCTATGACAGCTGATGCAAAGAGGAACAGAAACCCAGAGGAAGAAATTGAGGGAGAGGGAAAGATAATTAACATAAAGTAATAAGTGTGATGATGAAGATGATTGATCTTAAAATGGAAAAATTTTCATTCATAGCCATCTATCTGACATTGTTTTCAGAAGAGTTTTTCAACAAACATTTATTAAGCACTTACTAAGTGCTAAGTCCTGTGCTAAGCATTAGTGATACGAAGGGGGAAAAAACCCTATTCCTTGAAGGAACTCGTAAAATCTATGTACACCTTGGTGGCTCGGTATATAATATTGGATCTGGAAAAGCTGAGTGTCTAAGGCGTCTAACTTCTATCTCAGTTTCCTCATTTGTGAAATAGTAATAATAATAACATATTTCTCAGGTTTATTGAGAAGATAAAATGAGATAATATTTCTCTGTATAAATGCTAATTATATTACTTGTTAATTGGTATAAATAATAAAATTAATATCCAGTTTTTTCTTCCATGTCCTAGGTGAAACACTCAAAGAATTTTTGAGATTTACTAGAACTCTGTCCAAATGAATAGAACAGAGAATGTCCATGTCATCAGGGACATTCAAAAACACTATCATTTTACATAGCAGGCAAAACTGGGGCAGAGTTGTTGGAATAAATGCTTAAAAAATGCTTAGTGTATAGATAGATAGATATAGATTTAAATATATGACTGATTCATAGATCTAAGGCTGTCAGTCTGCTCAGAAACTATCTGGTGCCAAACCTTCGTCTTAAAAGTTGAGAAAACCAAGAATCCAAGAGGCAAATTTACTAACCTGAGGTCACACAAATAATGTCAGAAGTAAAATTTGAACCCAGGTCATTTTGATAATGGACAATGAGATCCTTTCTTACTACTTGGATTCAAGTCCTTTCTCTGATATAAATTGGTTGTATTACTCTAAAGGACATTTATCTTCTCAATGCTCTAGGCAGGGCTCCTTGAACTTTTTTCTACTCCCTAACCCTTTTGACCTGAGAAATTTTTTACACTACCATGGTTATATAAGTATATAAAATAGACATACAAATCAAACATTTACTGATAACAAATCATAATTTCATGTCCTCCATATTATGTGACCCCATATGGAGTCACAATCCAAAATTTAAGAAGCCTTGCTCTAGGTAACTTCCTGACAGTATAAATTACAGAGAAGACACTGACTTACTGGGAGGAGGGTAGGGGGGGGGCAGTTTACTCACCTGGGAGTTCCTACATCAGTGAAATTAAATGTCCAATCCCTAACTTAGTCACTGTAATTGTATGATGAGAGTTCAATGTAAAGAGGGAGTATATTTTTGATTTTTAGATTTAAAAAATTAAAACTTTTTAAAATCAGAAAGGAACTCTGACTCCCTGCTGATTTTTAGAAGAGTTCATTGACCATCCTATCAATGGATTATGTTTCCTTAGGGAAAGAGGCTCCCTAGTAAGATGGCTAGAAGCATGAAATTGTCACAAATGGAAGAGCTCTGAGTGACGTAAGAAGCTCATCCTTAGCGCTGAAAGCAGAAACAATCAATAAAATAATATGATCTCTGCAATGTGCCATGGGTCTCATGGAGCATTTGGAGTAAATGGTCTAGGTAATGCCAGATTCGTGCAAGGTACAACCTACTGTGAGGCTGAAGTGTGATGAGAATGCTAGTATCTTGGCATCCAGGGGCAATCACAGCCAGGAGCCAAAATGATGCTTACTACTTTCATCTCTCCTTTTCCTGACTTTCCATCTTGAGAGAAACAAAAGAACATTGCTTCACTTACAGGTGACTGGTTAAGTGTGAAGTATATAAGCCAGGTTCTCATTTTGTTCCCAGTGGTTCACTGTAATTCTATTGCCTGGCCCTTATAGCACACAAAAATGTGTGTCTGATGCTATTTTCCTGGAAACCAAATAAAAGAAGGGTTTTAGGGAACAGTTATACTCACCCATGGTCAGTGAGACTCTCCAGATATAGAAACACATAGTTCATCCAAAGCCTTAAAGATTATTCTTGATGGTCCAGGAAAATACTGTTTTCCCTCTCTCCCTCCTTCCTCCCTCCCCTTAGCACTGAAAGGAAAAAAAAATCAAAATCAATAAAATGATATAATCTCTACAATGTGCCATGGATTGTGTCTGTCTGTCTCTCTCTCTCTCTCTCTCTCTCTCTCTTTCTCTCTCTCTCTCTCTCTCTCTCTTTCTCTCTCTCTCTCATACACATACACACACACTACAACAAAACCAAATAGAATGCCTTATCTGGATTTAGAAAAGATTAGTGTAGATGCCACTGGTTTAGAAAATGAATCCTAAAGATACTAATAAGTAATCAGACTAAAATTTTAAAAGCCACCCGGAGTGGTAAGTGCCAATTGTTCCCTCTGTGTGAGATCTCTTATACTTTCAAAGGTATGTCATTTCTGAACTTTGTGGTGGGGCTCTAGAAGGATGGCACAAGGCAGCACTAATCTGGGAGCAGCTTCTTTCAAAGAATAATTTTGAATGCAGAGGAAACCTGGAGATTCAAAATCATTTAGACTCTCAGAAACACCAACCTTCTTTATCTCTTCCAGCAATGCCCAGTTTTTTTATTCTACAAATTGTGCCTTCATTGAAGGCTTTGAGAGTTCTCAAACTGACTATTTCAGTTTCCCTTCCAACCTTTCTATATCTTCCTACAATCTGCTGTTTGAATAATCATAAGACACTGATTGTTTCACATCACTTTCCTAGATCTAAGATCTTAATTTCTTTCCAATGTTAAGATAGAGGAAGGCCATGTTTCTTGGCCACGTCTTGCACATTCTGGGTCTAACCATCTCTCTAATCTATTGCCATATCATTTTTTTCTCTGTATTCAATGCACTAGTGAGACAAGAGCCTAGCTGCCCTAAGCAAAACATTGCATGATTTATTTTATTTCTTTACCCATACTAATTCTTATACTTGAAATTTCTTTTCCCTTTTTAAGAGCTGCAACTTAAATGGGTTTTCATAAAGCCCACATTTCAACTCTCAACTCTTTTCCCACCAAAACAAGGAAGCTAAATGCTATCAAATCCTTATTACTGAAGAATAAGTGAGAAAATGTAACTCCATCCCATTTTTTCTATTAAAAATAGGGCACTATGAATGTGTAATATCACTCATATTGTCAAATTCAGTTGATGGATAGGTAAATTTTGCCAAACTACTTTTTCTGTTAAAGAAGGATAGAAATATAGAGTATCCCCTAAGTCACCAGTTTTAAAACTGCATTAAGATTTGGACAACTAGATAATATAGTGTATAGAATGCCAGTCATAGAAACCTTTGTCACTAGCTATATGATCCTGGGTAAGTCGCCTTATCCTGTTTACCTCACTTCCTCACCTATAAAATGAGCAAGAGAAGGAAATGACATACTACTCCAGTACTCCTGCAAAGAAAACCTCAAGTGAGGTCACTCTTTGTGAGAAACATTGAACAACAACAAAGATGTTGAAGACACTCCGTTTTCACAAATGAATGTAACATAAAAAATAAAAACAATATGAGAGAGAGAGAGAGAGAGAGAGAGAGAGAGAGAGAGAGAGAGAGAAGAGAGAAGAGAGAACGAGAACACAAAATGCCAAACAAAATACCTAAACACTTCATGTTCCCAAACCTGGTAATGGATGTTTCTGATTAAATCCCTGGACAGTCAGTGAAATCCCAATTCTAGTGCTATTTAACAAAACTTCTGAAGAGGATTAAAAGGTTTCAGAAACAAACCATGAAGAAATGTTCTCAAAGAAAAAGGAGAGGGAGGGAGAAGAAGAGGGAGAAAGAATGAGAGAGAAAGAGAGACACACACATACTCAGAGAAAGAGAGGAGGGGAAGAGAGAGAAAGAAAAAAGAAAGGAAGGAAGGAAGAAAAGAAGGAAGGTAAGGAGGGATGCAAGGAAAAGGAGGGAAGGGGAAAAGAAGGAGAAAGGGAAGGGGATAAGGAAAGGGGAAGGGGAAAGGGAAGGAGAAGGGGAAGGGGAAGGGAAAGGGGAAGGAGAAGGGGAAGGGAAAGGGGAAGAAGAAAGGGAAGAGAAAAGAGAAGGAGAAGGGGAAGGAAGGAGAGAGGGAAGAAGGATTCTCTGAGGACAACTTCAGTGACAAGTGGCCATCCTTCCTCACAATGGACTAGTTCAGAGAGTGTAATTTTCCAAGCTGATGCAGGAAAAAAATAGATGGACTTTCTGTGACTTGAATGTTATCAGCCAAAGTCTTTCACAGTCAGCAAGGTATTAGAGGTTAGAATTTCATTTTCCCTTACAGAAAGGTAGTATGTCTTAAGAGTCCTTTTCAATTAGAACTTTACTAAAAGCTCATATTCATATAGAACGTTATGGTTTACAAATGACGGTATATGGGTCAAATTTTAAACTTTGGACCTAGGCAACCAGCCTACTCTGAATAAATTGGGATACATGGCATATTAACAGCAGGCAAAGTGTAAAGAAAAAAGTGTAATTTTATTTAGGAAGAGGAATAAAAAGTGCAAGAAAGAAGAAGCAATCAATCACTGCTGTTATCATGGGGACTTCATAAAATCAGGAAAAAGAATGAATATATTTATAAGCAGTAGTTTGTTCCTGTAGAAAACGTAATCTTAGTCATCTGATGATATGGGGAATTATGGCAAAGAGTTGATAGGTCATCTAGAACATGGTGTATTTAAAATATAAGGGGAAAGCAGAAACAGAAAAAAGAGATGGAAATGAAAGGAAAAAAGGGTTGCAGTCCAAGACTCAAATCCTGAGACCTGTTCTGACCTCCCTTTCTATGCATATTACACATATTACTCCAATTACCCTTATATCCAGTCAAACTGGTCTATTTGTTGTCCCTCACAACATTTAACATGTCTTCTCTCTGACTTTTTGCTTGCTGTCCCCATCAACTTAAGAGTACTCCTTGCAAAACTCAGTTCATGTACCATGTCCAAATTAATTATTTTCCTGCTCCCCCATCTGTCTTCAAAGCTTACCTTGAATTTGTTGTTGTTTTTCAATCATCATCAGTTATGTCTGATTCATTGTGACTGTGTTTTCTTGGCAGAAATAGCAGAGTGGTTTGCCATTTCTTTCTCCATCTCATTTTACAGATGAGGAAACTGAGGCAAACAAAGTTAATTAACTTGCTTAGAGTCACACAGTTAATAAGTGTCTGAGGCCATGTTTGAACTCAGGAAGGTGAGTCTTCCTGACTCCAAGCCTAAAGTTTTATGCACTATGACCCCTAGCTGCCCCTTACCTTTAATTTATTTTTAATTCTATTTTATTTACTTCTACATGAACATGTTATCTATGTAATAGAATGTACATGTAGTCTTTGAAGACAGTGACTGTTTCACTTTTGTTTTTATATTCTGACAACCAAGGAGAGTACCTGGCAAACAGTGGGTTCTTAATAAATGTTTGTTTGATTGACATTGATTCTTAATGTTTTTATGTTTCTTCATCTCAACCTAGTCCTTCATTTACAATCAGTTATCAAGTATATGAGGAAGAATGGCAAAACTAGAGAGTATTTTTGGTCCAGAGAAAGGGGGAGGGAAGTAAATATTCTATATTAGAATTGTCCACATGTGGTCTAAAATATTTCCAAGTGTGGCACAAACCAGAGAAAAATGATAAGTATGAAAATTTATCAATAAAAAGGGTCCCTGAATTATCAAAGGAAAAGAACTTCTGACCTCTTATCAGTCTTATTCTTCCAGATGCATGAAAATTTTATAAGGGAATAGGGTATTAGAACTAGTTCTTGACATCAGGGTCACAATTCTCTGGGCAGTGAGAGAAATAGCCTAGATTTCAGATACTGTCTCACTTTTTGTTTTGTTGTGGTTGAGTTTTGGGAGTGTTTGGGGTTTGTTTGCTTTGTTTTGGAGAAGTAATTAGGGTTAAATGACTTGCCCAGGATCACAGTGTCTGAGGCTGGATATCAACTTGGGTCCTCCTGACTCCAGAGTCAAAGCTCTGTCCACCATCTAGCTGCTCCAGCTACACTGTCTTTCAACCACATATTCTCTCTAAAGGGTTCCATTAATCTTCTACCAAGCATATGACAACAGAGGATTCAAGGAAATGGTGGTGCTTTATCTATCAGTGAGAATGGACAATTATTCCATAATTTCATTGAAGTCCCAAGTTGACACAGTAAAATAAACTAGAGTATATCATGTCAAGCTGGACAGGAATCTTAGTTTGATTTCCTCATTTTGCAGTTGATAAAATTGAGGGACAGAAAGAAATGGGATGGTATATTAGAGAGAGAGACTAGAGTAAGTCAAATTTTGTTCTAATCCTGGCTCTGCTGCTTCTTTACTGGCTATGAATTTAGGCAATTTATTTCACCTGAGGCTCAATTTCTCCATCTGTAAAAAATTAGACTCCATGATGTACTATGTCCCTTCTAACTTGAAATCTGTGGTTCTAAATGTCTCGTCCAGCACAATAGAAGTGATAATAAAACTAGAATTGGAAACCAGGCTTTTTGATTTCAAATCTAGTATTCTTTCCACTTCAAAGTGCAGCTATCATATATTTTAGGAGAAGAGATAAGAAACATCCAAGCCCATTTCTTTTCCTTGAGCTCTGGAACATCTCATGTTCTAGAAATTCTGAGAAGTAAAATTATGCCTAGACTTTGTATTTATTTAGCTTTTCCTTGGAGCTGGGGCTTTAGAGGCTATATAGTTCGACCCATTCACTTTATAGATGAAAAACTGAGGTTATTGTATATGAAATGACTTGCTGGAATCACACAACTAATAAAGTATCTGGAAGTAGAATTTAACCCAGGTCTTCTGACTCCAAATTCCCATATTCTCCTGTTCCATGCTGCCTCTCCACTGCAATGGAACTTCGTTGTGAAAGAAATGAAAAATGGTACATTAGTGAATTGAAGGCACAAAAATGCTAAGCTCTCTGTGGGAAGAGTGATTCATAGAATGGTATCAAGACAACCAAGATGGGCTGGAAAATGAAGTCAGAAGAAACAAGCTTTTTTCCCATATAAATCAGTAAGGATTTATATGTAAGCTAACTTTTCATTGTTTTGTTTTGTTTTGTTATTTCAGACTTGAGTCTCCTACTCGTTCCTTAGTGATGGAAGCCCCTAGAGGAGTGGAAATCAATGCTGAAGCTGGCAATATGGAAGCCACATGTAGGACAGAGCTCAGGCTGGAATCCAAAGATGGAGAGGTAAGGAGAGGTGAAGGTGGGCAAGGAGTGAGGAAAAGAGAAATAATGGTAAAAATTTTCATACAAACCAAAAGCATTTGGTCAATGTCATTTCCTAAACTGGTCTGATCCAGAGACATTAAATTCAGGTGGGGTAGGGGAGGGGACTCCCAAGTAGGGACTTATGAATTGGGGGTGGGGACCAAATTAGAAAGAAATTGGGAAATGTTTAAGAAAATAAATAAAACTGCAATGCAACTTAGAAATGTTGATTTGTGGTTCTCTAAGTCAGCATATGGCCCTCAGCTATCTATTTCTATCTGATTTTGACATCACCAGTCTAATCAATAGTGCTTTGAAATTATTTTTTTAAAAATATTAGTTGATGAGTTAGAATTTCAGCTATTTTCATGTCTACCTAAATAGCAAGGTGGCATAAGTGGTCACCCAACATCCACTACACTCTAGTGAGAGAGAGAAAGAGATTGAGCTTTTTGACACTAATGACATGAAGTTTTTCCTTACATGGAATTATAAAACATTGCTTCTTGCTTTGCTTCCAGAGGCAGTCTGAACTTTAGTAAGTTCTGAATCCACCTGAATATATCATCATTAAGCCTATATTGCTCCATCTTGTTCAAATGATAGGAGACTGTCAATTTTTTTCCTAAAATCCTTTTATATTCTATGATATTCCCAAGATCTACCAGTCTACTTACCCTGTCAAAAAAAAAAAAAAAAAAAAAAAAAAGGAAGTAAGGTCAATCTACTCCCTATTCCTTGAATATTATCTATTCTTGATGAAACCATGCTGGTTTTTGGTAATCACTATTTTCATTTCTAAATATCCATCATCCTTTCTAGAATTTTACCATGAACTGAAGTACAGCCTATGCTCTACAACTACTATTTTTCCCTCTTTGAAAACTGGAACATGTGTCCAATCCAATAACGCCTCTCCCATTCTCCAGAATTTTTCCAAGGTCTTTGACAGCAGCTAAGAAATCCCATATTACCAGTTTACTCAGCAGAGTAGGATGTACTTCATTCCAATTTAGAAATCTGACTACACTAAGGGAAGCTAGATGTGTCCTTACCATTTCCTTATCCCTCATTGGTTTCAACATCAGAATAGGTCATCAAGCAGAAAAAAAGTTCTGGGTGCACTAAATTTTCCATTCCCATAATCCATAATCAGTATCTCACTAAGTATTAGTACTAATCCTCACTTAGTTAAAAGAGGATTAACATCAGGCCAAAAAAATGTGAGGATTAGCTTCTGAGTAACATACAAGCTAGAATTGGGTCTATCCATAATGACTTACATAAAACTTCTCTAGTGTAACAGTTTGAAAGCCAGCCTCAGAATCAAGAAGATTCAGGTTCAAATCACAGAAACTGGATACAGATTGTGTGACCATTAGCAAGTGATTTAACATGTCTCTCAGTATCCCAGAAAGCTAAGACTATAAGTGATAGATAAGTTGCCCTTATGCATCAGCAGAGGAAGCTTACTCTTTTATGTGTTCCCTACAATGCTAAAATCATATTTCTAGTCAAACACATATACACATGAATGCTTATATACACATACATGTGGATATTTGTATCTTAAAAGATATATACATATGAAAACATACATATGTACATACATAAAAATGTATACTTATATATTTGCATATATATTTATATACAAGGATAGCTACGTAAGCCATTGAATGGATCACCCAATTTCAAATCTGGTTCCTATCCACATGACCCTTTAATATCATGAAATTCCATTTGCATCAGCCAAAAGTGGGACTCTTCATGGTGAGGGGTGATAAAGCAGCCCTTCTTTCTTGTTATAGTGCTGGGAGATTGGAACATGAATTCTACAGTTCAAGGCAGAGCAGGGATGGGAATCAAACACAGGGGAACCTAGGAAGCCCATGTCTCTTTTTTAACCATGTTGTGGGTTCTCAATAGAGTAGGTTCAAGTTTTAGCCTATTAAGTCTCTTAATCAGTCTGCGTCATTTTCTTCACCTGTAAATTGGGGATAATAATACCTCACAGAGTTATTATGGGTATAAAATTAAATAATGTTAGAAAAGCATTTGCAAATTTAAAATGCTATATAAATGCCAACTATTATTATTTATATCAATATTTATAAACAGATATATATATGGCTATTTATATATCTTTATAAAAATCCATATTCCCAGAAACATATATAGGGTTATTTATAGATTGATATAGAATCCATGTGCATACACAGAAATATACATATGTGGATTTTTATAAATCTACAGATGCCTGTATACACAGAGAAATATATGCATATGTATGTGTTGATATAGATATCTCTATATTCACATAAAGAAATATGTATGAATGTTTTTATTTCAACATATATCTCCACAACAGAGAACCAATGGATCTTTTCATTCTTCTTTCATGTATGCATGTGCCACGCAGGCCATTGATGAGCAAAGATATGGCTCCATCCAGCTTATCTGATCTATCTGAATTGGTGAATAGTACCTCTTTGAAGTAAATATGCATTTGTGTAATTATAAATGGATCTTGGCAATCATGAAGTTAGACTATGGGGATAGCCACAGAAGTTTCTGTGATTGCTTTTCAGTCCAGAGGTATTTGTTCTTAATGCATATTGCCATTTTCTGCACAAATGCCAGCTCTAGGAAGATTGGTAATTATCTCTTGATGGGCCTCTATGGTATGTATATCTATCATAGTCTTCCCTTCTGATCCTCTTTGAAATTGGACTTGAGAGGCTTTTCAGAGGTGAGAGCATCCTATTTGGTTTGAGCATGATACAGAGAAACCTGTAGAGATGATTGACCTTTTCTCCTCCTTCTTGTCTGCTTTAGATCCAGTTAGATGCTGCCAAAATCAAACTACCTAGACTGCCTCGAGGATCTTATTCCCCTACGGGAACCCGGCAAAAAGTATTTGAGATCTGTGTCTGTTCCAATGGAAGACTCTTCCTGTCTCAGGCAGGAAGTGGTTCTACCTGTCAGATCAACACCAGCGTCTGCCTCTGAGAAAGACTGAGTTTCATGGACAGTGGAGGATGGCACTGGGGCTGGTTTTTGGTCTCAATGAACACTTGCTGTGGACTCTTGACTAGAACCCAGAAAGCATCTTGGAGACCTTTTTTGGTGCGTGTGTGTGCGTTGTGAATGTGTGTGAGGGTGGGGCTATGAGACTTATATATATTGATAGATATAAATAAATATATATATAAATATAAATATATAGATAGATAGAAATAGAATCCTCTGTATAAAAGAAGGTTTCAGTACAAAAGGATCCAAGGGTGACCCCCCAGTTACACATTATCAATCTCTCACATCTAAATTCAACCTCAATCGCAGACTATCAGACTGGATATCCCCAGACTCCTGAAACCCAACAACAATGCAAAGTCTGCCACACCATGCCATAGACTGGTGAGATCCCTTTAACATCAGGAAATTACATTTGCATCCACCATTGCATCCCACCAGAGTGGGACTCTACATGGTGAAGGGTGATAAGGCAGCCCTTCTTTCTTGTGACGGTCCTGGGAGATTTGGAACATCAAGTCTGTACTTCACGGCAGAGCAGGGATGGGAACCTAAGAAGCCCGTGTCTTATTCTTGACCATGTTGTGGGTTCTCAGTGGAGTAGGTTCAGGTTTTAGATTATTCTCCTCATTCACATGAGCCCAAAATCTCAGTATGGTATTCCTTACCAAGTAAGATGAGTCCACGGCCTCATCCAGGATGCTGTGGCCAATTTAAGAGGTAGCTATATTAGAAAGTAGAGAACTAGCTCAAATCATGAGTTGTGAAACCTCCTCATTCTTAGCAAGAAGGTTGTCAGTTTGTTTCTAGATTTCTCTATTCTAGAGAAAATATCACAAAGTGGCTAATGTTTAAGATATGTCCAGGAAGTGAAAGTATCACACTGGTCTAAATTAAGAGGGTACACCCTGCGAATGAAATAATTTTCTTTGAGGCATAAAATGAGATGCAGGTTTTATACATCAGAAAAAGTATAATTAGTCATTAGCCATTTAAAGATTTGTTTGGTTTTTATAATTATTTGGATTAAGGAAGAGGATAAAATTGATCCATTTTGGCCACTTGGGTAAAGGAAAGATTGGGAAAGAATATATCACAGGATAAGCTACTAAGAGATAAGATCTAACAAAGGTTAAGTTCAATCAAAAAAGTTTGATCGTTTTTCTCAAGCGCTTCCTCAAAGTCTGTGAGTGGACTAGATTTTTCAGAGCATTTTCTCACAAAGATTTAGCTCAGATCTACTCCATCTAAGATCTAGTTTTGGCAACATACCAGAAAGGTCAAATCCCTATCTTCACTGAGTCAATATGCAATGCAATCTTTTTATCAGATGCATATATCGTGCTGTTAATGCCAATGTTTCTTTCCCTACCCTGTTGGACTTATTGATTATTGGGAAGAAGTTGGACAGGGAATGGAGGATTTAGAGAGGAGAACAGCTTTAATTCTAGTAAAAGTATGAAATCTCCCAGAGCCACTGGTGCTGCCACACATCCAGACTGGCTGTCACCATACACTCCCAGCCATCAGCTAATTGATTATGTCTATGGCCATCTTCCTACCACTGTCAATGTGAGGGGTCACCCTGGATTGCGGTTGTACTGGGACAAGGGACTGTACTGTCTCTGTTCAAAGAGGGGCAAATCTGTGCCTATGCCTTAAAGTCAATGCACTCAGCAAGGAGAAGCACATCTCATTTATCCTGTCATTTGATGTCATTTATTAATTTAGGCAAGGGGGCAGGGGCAGGGAATGGGATTATCAGAACTGGGATAGGGAGGGTGGGTATAAATCAAATCAAACTAAAAAGAGAGTCTGGGGAAGACAAAGTAAAAAAGCCATGTTATCCTGAATGTGGAATGATGATGGTTAAAACCTGCCCTTACTTAGGGTCCTCATGGAAGTCTTTTGGGGAATTCTCTAAATAGCCATGTCAGGGGTTTTACCATCATCAGAATTTAGAGCATCCTTTATTCATAAGCAGAGGAACCATTCAGGGTATATTCAATCTTAAAGTAAAGTTAATATGATGGCATTTTCAGACTCTGCTTTTCATCATTAGAAGGAAAAAACTATGTGTTGAGGGATGTGGTGCTGCCCTTGAAAGAATGAATATCACGTTGTAAGGCGCAATATCTGTGTTGCTTTCATCTTTATTTTAAATATGGAGGGTCCCCATCAACAAGGGATGATTAAGTTTTGGTTTTTTGTTTTTCATGGTTCTCTAGGGAAAATCTTGGGAGGGAGGGATCTCATGAGATCATTTATCTAGTATAATGGTGTCAGGAAAAGGTAAAGCATGAAGAACTAGAGATTGAGTATGTAGTGGTTCTCATTGGAGTGGTAGTAGATATAAAGGGAAAAACGACTGTTGGCCAAAGAAAATATTTGTTCTGATGTAGTTTGAGTTTTTTAAAGTAAAGAGTACCAGAGCTAAAAAGAAAAAGAAAGGCTTCCTTTAGACCTCTCTGAAAACTCCTGCTTGCCAGGAGTTCCCTATACACTCTATAGTGGCAGTCAGGACTATTGGAAGAATAGTACAATTGAAGAATTGTAACTGGGTGGCAAGAGGGATAGGGTATCCTTGGGACTGGATGCTTCTACATAATTATTGGTGAAGAGAGCCATCAACTTTTCCCATTCTACCTGTTATTTGGTTCAATACAGTATATTGGGGCAGATGATCAACGTTTGTTTATTCAATCCAATACACAGTGACCTACTATGTGCAAGGCACTGTGCTGAGGATACAAAACAAAAATGAGGAAAAAATTCTTGTCAATCAAACAGATGGCCAAAGTGATACACTCCTTTGATGGGGATAGGGAGGGAGAGAAAGAAAAGTAAATTCCTTCCTGAGTATGTCATCTGTTTTTTCAGGATGTGTTCTCAATGTGCCATGAAAACAATCTCTGTTCTTGGAGAAAATCTAAGGGAAAAAAGAGAGAGAAATAGAAAGATTAAAAGTTGGGTGCAGGGAAAAGGGAAGAGAAGTGTGGAGTGGAAGACTATAAAATACTCAGAAGAACAAACAATAGACCAAAAACAAACAAACAAACAAACAAACAAACCCCAGCAATAATGATTCGGGTATGGTTAAGGAGTTGTAATAACTTATTACTTTTGCATTGTGGCAAGTCAAAATGAAGGCTGAGAAAGAATACAGGATTTAAAATCCTAGGGTCTTGGTTTCAATTCTTCCTCTGCTAGTTGTGACTTTTATGAACTTGGGAAAATAACCTCAATGTGTCTCAGTTTCTTCATCTATCCAAAGATGAAATTGGACCAGTTGACCCTCTATAATTCCTTCCAGCAGGACTATCTCCAGTCATCTTGATCTATATCTTGCCACTGGACCCAGATGGTTCTGGAGGGGAAAGCGAGGCAGGTAACCTTGCACAGCCCTCCCTCACTCAAATCCAATTCACTTGTATGTCACAGCATGGTCTCCTTAATATCATGATCCTCTTTGAGAACAAAGGACAAACAACACCTTCTGTATTATCCTCTAATTAGCAACTTTAGTATTATCATACATATACAGCAAATGGATTGGACCCAAGTCATCATGATCTCCTAAGTGAGTTATCACCACTACCCCGACTTAGTTTTTGCTCACCTTTAGGTTCTATTGTCACAGGCTTGACAATGGACTTGATGAATGGTTATTTTTTTTTCTTTCTAGCCTGGGGATAAGAAAGGTGATAGCATTTCTTGGAAGCAAATCATGGGGAGGGCCAGACTCAGCCTATGAAGAGATATCCAGGCTTATTCTTCTCTAGAATTCCTATAGTGACACAAAAAGAGATGCTCAAAGGGAAAGTTGGAGATTTTACCAGTGTACATTTTATTGAAAGCCAAATAAGCAGCCTATTATCAGTCATCTTCCTGTCACCTCTGGAAAAGTTACCTAGGACACATAGGTCTTGAAATCCTTAAGTTTCTACTTATCTCCTTTTCCTGTGCCCCACAATTCAAAGCATGTCTTCGTACCTTTTCTCTATGGCTCTATTTCTCAAAGGAAATGGACTTTACATTTCATGACAGAAGAGGACAGGCAAGGGCTTTATTTTGTTCATTTTTTCTCATTTAAAGAAATAACGGTTTGACATTGGAATGGCAACAGGGTAGTACTACTTTGCCTTGTGAAAAAACAGCCTATTCTATAGTTGGATATGTCAAATAGGTTTCTTTTTTATACTGACCACACTGAAGCATGCAAATCTGCAACTTCTACCCAGTGGTTCTTAGTCTGCCTTTCAACACTACACAAAATGTCTAATCCTCTTTCTATGATGATAGTTTTTCATATATACTTAAAAATAGTTTTAGTACCTCTACTCCCACCCTCTTACCCTTTTCTTTTCCAAGAAAAACATCCTTTATTCCTTTACCAGATCCTTGAATGCAAAGGACAGAAAGGAAAAACATGATTTCTGGTATTCTCATCTTCCTGGTTATTATCCTTCAGATTCTCTTCATCTTGTCAGTATTACTCTTGGTGATGGCTCCCAAAATGGACTAAACATCAAACTTCAGATAGGAGTGGGGAGAATACATCATACTAGGGGGAAGAACACAGTGAGAATGGCTCCTGGACTCTATGGATCCTTCCCTGAAAGTAAATGAAGATTAGTTTTTCTAATGTCCTTAAGAATGAAAGATCAATTTACTGGCCTATGATTGGAAGATTTCATTCATTTTCTTGCTCATTTCAAAGACTGATACAAGTGGAATGTATGTACAAATGTATAGTGACACTCAACTTTTTTATCTCTTTCTCTGAGATTATAATTTTTCTTTTTATAATTTCCCTCCAATCTTTATTTTTAGAGATCCACAAGAGTTGCTTTTGCAGCCTCTATGTTTCTGAAGATTCACATTCCATCTGGAGCCTGAAGATTTAAATCCCTTGGGTTGTGTAATGGGGAACTTGTGGTAGAGGATGTTTCTGCTCAGCATTTGTCTTTCATATTTTCTCTCTTTTAGCTTCCTTTCTAAAAATAATTCTTTTCTGTTATGGTGTTTGCCTTTTTTCCATTAAGCCTAATATAATGATCAATCTTTTGGATTAACTTAGAAGGAAAAGCTGTTCACTAGTTCTTTCTTATGTCAACTGTCATTTTGTCTGTTTTGACTCTTGGTCTTCTTTCCATTTCAATAATTCAGCAAATATCAATTAAGCTGCTACAATGTAGAAGATACCACACAGATTCTGGAGATATGATTATTTTACTTTTCTGATCTTCCCTTCAGCATTGCACCAAATGCTGCCTGTACTATCCTGGGCATCTACTGTAAGCCTCTGCCGTTCTGGAGCCATTAAACATCTGGGTTTTTTTTTTTCTGAAAGATTTACCCCTCCTCTTATGTCTTTGGTTATACTCCCTACACTATCGCTCATCCAAGCCACCGTCTATCTTCACTGCTGGTTTTGCCTGAATAAGGTCTTCTTTTAAAATGCTATGATCTGGGGGAGAATGTTTCCTCCAAAGCTGGTATTGCTACAAAACTTGGTCTCTGTTTGTGGTTTGTGGTATGGAGAGAAAAAGAAGAGAGTTAGCTCCTGCTAATGGGATAAAGAGAGGGTTCGCTATACAAAGAGAGGGGATTTTCTATATTTGGTTGAAGAGAGGAAATGAGGATAAGAGAATTGATAGAGTGGGTAGAGAAGGATGTGTTTGTAAGGGTTTGAATAGCCTGTGGATATTGTACAGAAAAGAAAAAAAAAACTGCTACTTTCTGCTACATACACACACACACACACACACACACACACACACACACACACTTACTACTTTTCTGTGAAGAGAGATTAAAAACATGTGGCTACTATGTGATATCTCTCCTTAGGGATTAGGAAAGAGTATCAATGTGAGTGTGGTTCAAAAAGATAGAGAGAAAACATGAGGTGTGGGAAATTTTGGATTAGGATTGAGACATAGTTTCCCTCTCCCTCTTTTCTCAATTATTATACATATCAGTCCATTATACTGAAACAGAGTAAGATTGGGAATGAATGAATTAGGTCCTAAAGAGGAGGAGAATAAAAATGTACATCAGTCCCACTATCTGAACTATTGCTTAGGGATGGCAAAAAGTAAAAATGAAGTGAAAGCAAAAGAGAACCATACTCCTCACACACCAAGACTGTGAAAAGTTAGCAGAGCTGCTTCACTCAGATTTGGGAAGGGGGTTACTGAAACAAATGGAAACTGAATTGGCTAATAGTTGTGATGCTGGGTTTTTTTTTCCCTTTTTGACTCTAGGATACCCCAAAATGTTCCTTGCCTTTTAGAAATAATAGAAGGGACTGTATGTGAGAAATACACCTATTATATATTTAAGAGAAAATGTAATTGAACTTATCTCAGTGGAGAATCTACAGCATTCCCTTTGTCCTTTTGTCATGTTTCCCTGCCCACTTTTACCAGACAAAGAGATAGACAATTAGCTTTAGTTTGCCAACTTATTGATATATATGAAAAAAGGAGGTTCCTCCTCCTCCTATTTTTCTTTAGAAAGACAGCCAATACGTTTCAACCTCTCCATCCTATGCTGCATACCAAAAGGAGCAGGGGATAGCTTCAGAGAAAATGTGTTAAAATGATATCTAATTTACCAGATCCACATTCATTCTCTCTCTCCCACACATGCAACTAGAGAGAAGTTATTTGTCTTTCTTTGTGTTTGAAAGCACATTTATTTTGAAAATATAATTGTCACTGAAGATGGATCAATAGAGAGACAGAGGTCTACTTTTATTTAATACACACCCCCAATATCATAAATTGTATTATTCCATGACTTTGTATGTCAAGATCTGTGTATTTGGACAATATTTGTGGTAAATTACACACATATCCCCCATTATGATTGTGGCGATGTTTCTCTCCCTTCCCATCCATGTATCTGTCTTCATGATTAATGATATTCATGTCAATCAACTGATTCTAACTCAGCTCTACACCCACACAACACATTTCTCTCAACCCTCCCTGTCCCACCCCCATGTATTCCAACGTGATAGAATCATTAGTTAGATAAAACTAAATAAAAATGTCTTTTGGATTTAGACATGGGGGGCAGGGAATAATAGGGAGAAAAAAATTGCATGTGTCAAATGAAGGGAAAACATACCAATTAATTCTCTAGGTGGAGGAACAACATAAAAAGACACTTATTTTTTCATTTTTAAAATAACTATAACTTTTAGTAGATAAATGTACATGAGTCCCTCTAGAAATATTCACATGCTCTATTCAGTTTCCTCTCTCTGTTCCTACCCCTCACTTTAACTCAAGGCAGATCAGATGATGGACTAGGAAACCTATCTTCTATTGCCTATCTTCAAAGAAGGAAAAAAAGTGAAAAATAAATGACATATTCTGTATGTATATATGTGTGGTGAGGAAGGAGATGGCCCAGCACAGTGACTATGTAGAAAGAGAGAAAAGCAAATGCATTTCTATAGCTAAATCCAAAAGCAAGAATAATAGGGAGTGATGTGGGCTATAGTTTGGGTCTGTGCTTTCATAATCTTGTCCAACTCACAAAGAAGGTATGTGTTCAGATGATGGGGAATTGGGGAAGCAGCTGAGATGGTTCGGGATTTCCAAGAATGGAGGATAGAATCAAGGTCTCCAGAGAAGAAAAAAACTGTACTTCTGCCTATCTGCCTGTCAAATTGTTCAGAGAATAAGGTTTGTACCCTGCCTCCCACCAGCACCTCATATTATTTCCATATTCATCCTCCCAATACTCCATATTGCCATGAACTTATCCATTACTAGTCTGAGTGTGTTAACATACTGCCCACTCTTTCCCCCATAACCCTGGTTAGAAATGGACTTTCCTTTCATTTGTTGAAACATCCTGGGACAAAACATGCCCCCACCAACCCCCTCGCACACACTCCAGAAACACTAAAACTCAGATCCCCAAGCATAAAAGGGTCTTTCAAACTCCAGGTTTTCCAAATCATGTAGCACTCTATCATCTAGACAAAGGGCACCAAACTATTCTTCTTTTGCCAATCTAGGAGAGATTCCTTCTCATTCCAGCTCCCTTTGGGACCCTCTATCACTGTGTGTGTATGTGCGCGCGCACGTGTGTGTGTGTGTGTGTGTGTGTGTGTGTATGTCCTGGAAAAATAAAACAAATCAACCCTACAAATTAATGGTGTGTCCCTCACAGAGATGACATCTCCTCATCTTCTTCATCATCACCTTTATCCTTGCACATACTCTATGCAAATTTTTATAAGCATTGCAATAAATGCTCTGAAATGACAAGGAACTATTTTACCTTTCCTATGACTACTACTACTCTCTCTTTCTGTATACAGAAACTTTGTATTCTTCAAAAGGATGAATTTCAACTGCAGTCTTGTACAAAATTATCTTAATAAAAAAGTCATGATTGTTACAAAGGAAACCCCTCTGGTGTCCTGCTTTCTTTCCTCACACTGGAGGGCAAATGGTCAGAGGTAGGTCTGGGAATCACACTGTCTTTAAAAGCCCTCAGAGGAAAGGTGAACTAGATCTTAACTAATATAGAATTAGAAAACACATTTTACTACTTGAAGAGAGTAGAGAAAGAAAGAGAGAAAACTATGATATAAAACTGTAACTTAAAGCATTATCAGGTTGATTAGCCCAACCAACAGCCTCCACACACAAGCATTCTCCCATTCTGACACTACCTCACAGACAATGGTAGCATCTTTTGAGACACCCGACCACCAAGAAGAGTAGTAAATTTCCAAGAAGAAAATCCCCACTTCACATAATTCCACTGCCCCTCCTCGCCCAAAGTAAGCCCTCTAAAAATAACAACAAAAACATTCTGTCATGTTTTGGATTGCCCAGAACTTCTGATGGGGTTTATAGGAACAAAGATGACAAGACATCATCATCATCTGATCCATACATCAGTCATTTACCCAAACACCATGACCTCCTCCTACCCCCTGAAATCTCCTCCTCCATTCCATATCCCATCCCTAGAATATTCCTCTCAATTCTTCTCACTCTCTGTCCGATAATTTCTCCAAGTCATGAAATTTTCAGAAACATTCCAAACAATGAACATTAAATACCTGAGACATGTCAGGCACTGTGCTAGACTGGGGATACAAAGCAAAAATGAAATAATCCCTGCCTTTGAGGAGTTTACATTATATTCTTACTCCAGTTTGCTGCTTTCCCCAAGAGAAGTCCTCTCTTACAGGTGTTCACCACAAGCTAATCCAAAGAATTCATAACCCTTTCTTTGTATGTGTATGTTTGATAGTATGCTAAGGCTTAAAACCTCTTCTTAGAAAAATATTTTTAAATGTGAAAAATACAGTTAATTTCATTTGTAATTAATATTATAAATTTAATCATATTGAAATAGTCAAAATATTTTTTAAAACAAGATCATGAACTCCTGGTTAAGAACACCTGAATCCCACCACTCACTTTAATACTCCACTCACATCCTATATTGCCCCCTACTATCTTCAATATATATCTGAAAACCTCTCTATTTTGACCATCCTAAACCTCAACCAGTCTTTGTTTCCTCCAGGACTCATCCACTAAGTTTCTCATTTCCCCACAGTAAGGCATTCCTTTACTCTTCTTGAACTCGGTGCAACATGACACCCATATACACAATCTCCAAACATATATCATACCATTTTCCATAAATAAAGATATTGGCAACATATACTTTTCTATGTTCATGAGAAACTGACATCACATCGTCAGGATTATCTTTTCCTCTCAGCAGGAATGCAGAATTCCACAACTTCATGACTAAGAGCACAAAAGACTAAAGTTTTCCTCAATTCCCGTTGTTTCATGAAAAATAACACAGAACACCTTGAGATGAATTGTGTGCCAAACGCAGAAAAAATTGCAGTGGGATCCACAAGAAGGGAGAGAAAAAGTACAAGGGTGGAGAGAGGGAGGAGAAGTGGGGGAAAAGGGGGAGGAAGGACACAAGGAGAAAGACACAGAAACAGAAAAACAGAAAGACAGGGACATGGAGGGACACAGAGACAGAGCGATACAGAGACAGAGATCCTTGATAATATAAAATTTTTTTAAATTATCACTAATCTCCAAAACATTCATTCAGCCTCACCTCCACAGTGTCAGCAGAGAGTAAAAGACCATCTAAAGGGCTTGTGTTTGGGGCCCATACTGGAATCCTTTACTACAATAGACTTTACCCGCAAACTCCTTGCTCACTCCCTACCCTCACAAGAAAAACATATTTAATACCAATGGATATTTAATACCATTTAATACATTTAATTCCATGTAATACCAATAATAAATACCATATTTAATACCAAAGAAGAAAAATAGTTTGGAAGAAAATCTGGCAAAATCAAAACAAAATGTAATTTTTTAAAAAATGATCTCTAAATAAGACAAAGCCATTTGACTTCAGAGATAAGATGTGCAAGTTACAGATTATGAGTCTCCCAGAACATAACAAGCCAAAAAATTTTAAATACCCCAAAGAAAAACACAAGAAAGTTAAATATATAATTATGAAGGAAAAATCAGTAATGAAATAAATTAGCTCAAGTTTAGAGGATTTTTTTTAAAGAGGAAGAAAAGAAATAGACAAATCCCAGTTATCTAGCCACTAGGAACCAATATTAAACTCTACTGTTCTCTTCCTCAGTGACCTTAGACAAGTGATTTAATTCTTTTGGGACCTAAAATTTCTTCATCTTTAAAATGAAAGACTGGGATGTGATGAATTTTTAAGTACCTTTTAACTATGATCCTATTACCTTCACCCTATGGGCTAATGATTCTTGTCCTCAACCATAATAGTCCTTACATTGTAAAGCAGGTCACCCAAGTCCCAGATCTATTTTTAACAATGTCACCTAAGAAAAATTACTGTAAGCTTCAGTTTCCTCTGATGAAACTCTCACTATCACCATAAGGTCAATTATTTCAAATCAAACAAAATAACCTTTCTCCATCTTTGACTTTATAACAACTCGATTCTGGGAACTTGACCACTGTGAGGGAGCCAATAAAAGTAACTTCTGTGATGTTTTCCATAACTATTGTTCTCTATAATTTTCATTGTATTATTTATCATATTATTATATAGTTTATTATTATACATACATAATACATATATATATGCAATTATTCTTAGAATTATATGTATATGTAATACATATTTATACATATATACACACATACAAAATTCTTTTTAGATTTCTATAACTGCAAATCATCTTTCTGAAATGAAAACATAAATGAATAAATGTTTTTGCCACTATGTAGAGATATATTCATGCCATAGAATATATACACTCACATGTACAATTATTCATAGCTACATCACTAAATGAGGTTCTTTCTTGTAAGGAATGAGTTATTTTACATTTAGAATTCTAAGGAGAGAAAAAGTATCTCCTAGGTACTTCTAAGAGGTTTTTGGTTATTAAGAGACAACCAAAGCAAAGCCATAATCCTATGTCTTGCCAGATAATTAGCATATATATCCTGTTAGTGATCTCTTGCTGTTTTGCCTTAACCTCTAAATAAGATGAAAGTGATCTCCTCTCTGCCCAATAATATAATAAGTGCCATCTAAACCCAGACACTACTGCACATGAGCATCATGGATAAGATCATTTTTATTCCCCCTGTTAGCCAACCTTGAATATAGTAATATTTCATTCTCAAATTCTTATTCCCCTCCAATCAATTAAATGCACTCAAAAAATTCTAAAGATTAGATCTGGAAGTGGCAATAACATATAATACTTTGTTCCACCAATCACCATCAAGGAATCCTTGAAAAATAGGGAGCATTCCCCCAGCAAGAGGATTAGCCTATACAAAAATGAAAAGATGGAAAGTTAACTTTTAAGCTGCTACATGATAACAATCAAGGATGCTATTATGCTATCATGCCCCATCTGGACATAAATTTCAAAGTCTACAGTATTGGTTCCATTCTCCGGTTGGCTATAGGAACATCCTTTAATAAATCTTCTTTGAACACATAACTCTTATGCATGGCTTTCCTTTTCCTCCGAAGTTTATACACAGGGTTGTCACTTATTTTGGAGTAGAATCTGCCATTAAATAAAGACACTGAAATGGGTAAATGTCCATTGAGTCTCCTCCCACTTTTAAGTCCTTCCAATTCATAAAACCTTCATTCCAGTGATTGCAGTGAGAGTGGTTCAGCCCAGAACTCTTTCTTTTACTCTACTGTCATTAGCCAACAGTTGCTTCTCATACCACTGCCTTTAATTTCAGTGGTGAAGAAACTGTATAGAATAATACCTGTCTATTTCAATTAACTGTTTTCCATAGCTTCTATTCATTCTATCCACTCTTCCACTTGGAGGGATTAAGTATCCCAGAACTATAATGAAAAATTATTGCATCTGGAACAAGCAATGAAAAAAGATCTTCAAAAGAGACCTCAGATCTTAGAACAAAGAACAAAGTCCCATGAAGGGTCATTAGAAAGCCATCATGAGGAAGTAAGAAAGGAAGAAAGGAGTGGTGATAGCAAGGAGAGAAATTCACTTATGAATGGACTTGGGGAGGTGGGGGTGGGCAATATAGGATCAGGGAGTACTGACTCAAAGTAGAAATGGGAGCATAAATACCATCAACTAGCTAAATGTCAACAACCAGGGCAAAGACCTGATTTCCCAACACTAATTAAAGCTTTACTCTAGCCTCATGACCTTCCTGCTGAGCAAAATCTCAGTGGATTCTAATCAAAACACTGCAGTCATGAATCTAACATTTTCTATTCTAGGAAGGATAGACAATGAAATTGTCACTGAAAATTTGTTAAGATCACCTCTTCTTTCCCATCCCACAAACAAGCCTCCACTTCACTTCCAGGTCAACTCCAATCATATCATTTCCATTTTAGCCTCCATCCCTACTTATTCCCCCTCCCCACCCAAACTTAGACTCTACTTAAGAAACCACCTGTGGATGAGGAAAGAGGGGCATTTGACTCCTCTTTCTCAGTACCAGGACTTCACTTCACTACCCAGCAGCAACCAGCTCTAAACTTATACTTTCATTTCTTATACTGCACATCCTTTTTCACCACGTCAGGTGCTCTTCCCATACTAGAATGTAAACTCTTTGAGAATAAGGACTACTTTGCTCACTTGTACTGTATTAATAAACACAGCCTGGTACTTAGTAAACAAATATCCTCTCTCTCCCCTTTCTCTCACAATCTTCTCTTTCTCTTCCCTCTCTCTACTCTTCCCCCTTCTGGAATAGGCATAATTCATTTCCAAACTACATATACTGATTCTAACTCCCATGCCTGGAGAACCTGAACCAATTAAAAACAATGCACAATAAATATTCTAGATTTAGACCTCTTCCTCCAAGACCTGGCATTTTACAGATTAGGTGGCTTGTAACTATAGATTTAAGGGCTCAAGTTCCCCACAGCCAACCATCCAGAAATCACTTAGAATAATCAGTAACCTGCCACAACTGCCACATCTCCTTACCCTAAGTCATCTCCTTACTTCTCATGGAAAGAATACAATTAGTAAGACAGAAAACTCCAGGTCTACTCTCTGAATATTTCTTAGTCATCAAACACTTAGTAAAAGTTTACTTTATACAAGGCACTGTGCTAAACATGGAGGTATTACTACAGGCAAAAACAAACAAAAAAGCCTGTCCTCAAGGAACTCCTATTCTCATGAGGGAGTATATTAAAAGGAATAGCAAGTTATACTCAATAGAGTTGCAATTTTATGTACAATCATCTTTCTATTCTACTATGTTATGCAGATGCTTGTTTAACCTCTTAAATTCAGAATAAAAATAAATTTTAAAAAATTTATCCCAATTGTCCTGATTAGTGGTTGCTTCAGTCATCCACTGCAACTCAGCCCCACCTGGAGTCCAGCTGTGCTTCTTTTTATCCTCTGGATTTCTCGACAACAGGAAAAGCCTCTCCTGCCCTACTCTCTCCTTAATCCTGACAGTTTTGAAACCAAAATAAAATTAATTGTCATAATCCTACCTCCTAGCCAGCTTAAGTGTCATAGTGGATAGGGTTCTGGCCCTGGAGTTGGAAAGAATTAAGTTCAAATTTGACCTAAGATTCTTTCCCTGAGTTTCCTCAACTACAAAATGGGGATTATAACAGAGAGCCTGCTATATAGTATGCTATATTCCAGGTGCTATGTAAATGCTTATTCCTCTCTGGCATCATTTCCCTATATGTGTTTACTCCTCCTATCAAAATGTGAAATTAGGATATAAGCTTCCCAAAGTACCTTCTGTATTTTTATTGCCAGCCTATATACACATTTAAATGGTTTAGGAAAAAAACTCATTTATCTAGACATGAAAGAAATCACTCTTTTTACAGATGAGGAAACTGAGGCTCAAAAAGCCTAAACTTGCCCAAGATGACAATCATAGTGAGCACAATAAGCAAGATTTGAACCCATGTCTTGTGACATCCCTGTCATCCTGTAGCATCCCAAATGAGTAGAGTTAGGGTTAGACAACCTTGGGTTCCAATCCACAACAGAAAGAGTCATAAACCCCCTTGAAAAGGCTTTCTAATCTTCCTGTGGGAGAAATAGAATCTGAGAAACATGATCATTGATTCCTTTGCCCTGAAGAATCCTAATAACATTTCCAGAGAGTTACATTGGTAATAGGTAAAACATCTGCTCCCATATTAGAGAGTCACAGAGACTAAAATGAAAACTCAGCCAGTCACAGCCTTCGGAATCAAAGAGGTAAGTTCTGGGTGCCTCTATATTTCAGAGAAACTGAATGGGGGGGGGGGGGGAAATATCAGCAAGAGAGATAATTAAGTTCCATCTCAAACTCTTAGTCATTATCCTAGCTTTAACCCAGCTCAGTTAACTCCTCTAAAATGGGAGTTATACTATTATTTCTCTATAACTTCATTACATCAAAAATTCTTTATGTATTTATTTGTGTGAAGGTCTTCCTATTTTATGCAGGACTAAGATCTAAAGTACTTTCCAAAGAAATAAATAACCAGAAAGATGTTCAATTTTGTTCAGAGTTAGTCCATAATAATATAATTAAAATGCTGATACTGCTTAGGTTAATTTATAGATTCTACTTCTATACTAAGAGCACACTTATGTAAACTTATATGTTCTTATATGAACTGAACAAAATAATAAAATTATTTTAAAAGACCAAAATATCTTGAATAATAAAGAAAATTTTTAAAAATGTAAAACTGAAGAAAAATGCTTTTGGATTTCAAATTATTTTATAAACAATAATTATCAAAAAAATGTATTCATTAAAAACTAGATAGAGAAGAAACAGAAACAATTGGACTATATTACTCATTCTTCAATAAATACAAGAATATAATTCACTTTAGAAAAAATTTCTATGTCTTAAGTGAACTACTAAGAATATTGGGAAGCAATTTGGCAAAAATGAGCTATAAATCAACATTTTATATCATATACCACTATAAGCACAAAAGGCATTTGAGATGAGTATTACATTAGATCATATTAAAATCTGAACAAAAAAATCCAATCAGGTACCTTTCACAGGTATGGTGAGGGTGAGGAATCCTTAACAAACAAGAGAAAGAGGTGATCACAACAGATAAAGTAGATATTTTAATGAATTTTTTTTAAAAACTTATATGGATAAAATCAGTACATGCAGAATAAAGAAAAAAGCTGTCTGTCATGAAGAAGGATAATCGCTGAATGTACCATATCTAATAAGTGCCATATATGAAAAAAGAGAAAAAGATTGTGAGAGAGAAAGAAACAAAAAGAAATATATGACTGATAAATTTCCCCAATGATTAAATGGTCAAGTCACAAGATCAAATAGCTTCAAAAGAAGAACCATGAAATACATAAAAAGATCTTTGCAAATTATTAGTATAAGTGAAAATCAAAACAACTCTAATGTTTCATCTCACATGCAGCAAATTTGCAGTTAGGAAAAATCATAGTTGGGGAAATACAGGCTCATTAACACAATTTATAGAATTGTACATTTCTAGGAATCAATTTAGAATTATGTTACTAAAGTGAGTAGAATTGCCATGTCCTTAGGCACAAAGAGTCCACTTCTAGACACATACCCCAAAGAGTTCAAATATTGAAATAAATGTCCCATAAGTAACAAAATATTTATAACAGCACTCTTTGTAGGAGCAAAGAACTAGAAACAGTGGAGCTATATATAAACTGGGAAATGGCTGAATGAATTCTGTTGTAATATAAGAACTAATGAATATGAAATACCCTAAAAAGTTATGTGAACTGATAAAATATAAAATAAACAGGACCAGAAAATAAGCCAAACTGACAATTACAATGGAAAGGAGAGAGAGAGAGAGAGAGAAAGAGAGAGAGAGAGAGAGAAGGAAGGAAGGAAGGAAGGAAGAAGGAAGGAAGGAAGGAAGGAGGAAGGAAGGAAGGAAGGAAGGAAGGAAGGAAGGAAGGAAGGAAAGAAAGAAAGAAAGAAAGAAAGAAAGAAAGAAAGAAAGAAAGAAAGAAAGAAAGAAAGAAAGAAAGAAAGAAAGAAAGAGAGAAAGAAAGAAAGAAAAAAAAAAAGAAAGAAAAAAAGAAAGAAAGAAAAAAAGAAAGAAAGAAAGAGAGAAAGAAAGAAAGAAAGAAGAGAGAAAGAAAGAGAGAGAGAGAAAGAAAGAAAGAAAGAGAGGAAGGGAAGGAGGAAGGAGGAAGGGAAGGAGGGAAAAGGAAGGAAGGAAGGAAGAAAAAGGAAGGAAGGGAGGGAGGAAAAGGAAGGAAGGAAGGAAGGAAAGAAAGAAGAAAGAAAGAAGAAAGAAAGAAAGAAAGAAAGAAAGAAAGAAAGAAAGAAAGAAAGAAAGAAAGAAAGAAAGAAAGAAAGAAAGAAAGAGAGAAGAGAGAGAGAGAAAGAAAGAAAGAAGAGAGAGAGAGAAAGAAGAGAGAGAGAGAAAGAAAGAAAGAAAAAGAGGAAGGGAAGGAGGAAGGGAGGAAGGGAAGGAGGGAAAAGGAAGGAAGGAAGGAAGAAAAAGGAAGGAAGGGAGGGAGGAAAAGGAAGGAAGGAAAGAAAAGAAAGGAAGGAAGGAAAGAAGGAAGGAAGGAAGAGAGAGAGAATGAAAAAGAAAGAGAAAAAGAGAGAGAGAAAGAGAGAAAGACCTGTAATTATAATGACCAAGCTTAGCTGCAAAGACAAAAGGCAAAAAAAATCTTAATTCCTTCTTTATAAACTAAAGGATGTAGAACATTGCCTACATTGTAGGAAATTGTTGATATATTCAGATTTTCATCTCATTTTATTTCCTTGTTATTGGGGTAGCTTTCCGGGTGGAGGAGAAAGAATAAAAATTGGTAATAAAGGTCATGTGAAACAAATGAAGGAATAATTTTTTGTGTGTTCTATCCCCAATAATCTTATTTCTCATGTTCCAAAGAAGCTGTTCAAACTGTTACTACAATCCTGACATAAACAAGACTAAGCTAGATGCCATCATCTGAAGAGAAGAACAAAGAGAATAAATAGCCTTTAAACTCTGAATTCACTATTTTGCACATGAACATAGTCGAGTCAACAGGCAATCTATTAAATATTTACCAGTGCCAGACACTTTGCCAAGTGCTGGGAATAAAAAGAGAGGCCAAAACAGTGCCTGCTGTAAAAAGCTCACGTTCACATGCAAAAAAAAAAAAAAAATACATAGATATATATAGATATATATATATATACATATATATATATATATTTATAAGATGAATCTTCCTGACTTTGTGCCTGACACTCTATCCACTATACTTATAAAGCTGCTCTTTGATATTTGTAGCACTTTAATAATGGCAAAATAATGATTCACTCCTCACTAATGTTCATTATGTAGAAACTTCTGAATTTTCGTTCTTATCTCTCTGAGGAATGGCTGTGTTCTCTGCTCTCTTTTTTCTCCTACAAACAATGAGGCTTATAAAATATTATAGAATAGTTCAACGACCAAAACAACAATGAAGGGAGTAAAAAATCTCTCTTCTTATGAGCTCTTCTTCCCATCCTGTAGTCCAACAAGTAAGGTCTGGATTGGGAGCTTCAATAAAGAAGCAACAATTTCTCTGTGGTATTCACCCACCAAGGTCTTCTTGCAGTCTTTCTCTTGCTGCTGCTGATCTTACTGCTGTAGCTTTGCCTATTTTTAGATCCATTGGTTGGGAGGGAGGACTAGCATCTCTGGTGTGAGGGCTTGCTGAGTCCTTTTCAGGGTTGTTCATCCACCTTTGGTATCCAACTAGTTACTCAACTCTCACCAGTAGGATGTGCATTGGTCACACCTGATTTAAAAAAAAAAAAAAAAAAAAGGCAGAACAGCTTAACCTGGTTAAGAGTAACTACAGGCTTCAAATCCATCAGTGAGTTAGGAGAATGTCTACCCATAAACATATGAAGTGGAATAGGAAGATGAGAAAACTTTGTTCCAAAAACTATGAAGTTGGCTGGATGCTAAGAGCTGGAGAGGACATCAAAAGATTTCGAGGTCATCCACTGCCTCCTACACCATCACCAATAATCCTGTCTTTTGTTTTCTTCCCTCTGGACTTGGATGACTGGAAGAGAGAGTAAGATCTATAACTTTGTGCAATTCTGCCTCACTTAAATCCATTTCGTGACCAAATCAAGACATCATTTGATGATGTCATTGGTCTTCCAAAATGAAAGATAAACACTATTTTTCTTACTGATTTTCAATCTGACAAAACTCATCCACATCCTTTTACCTATAACATCATAGCCCCTGATCCAAGGAGATTCCACCTTAATTCAGCTAAAGTTTGATCAAGCCTGGAATACTTCCTCTAACCACTGAATATGGGTATAGACAATGGTATGCTCAAGAGCAAATGATACTAAACAGGGTTTGATATATTATTTTGTTGGCCAATAAGAAAATAATGAAGGAAATATTAGTAATGCAGATTAAATTTTAAAATGTGTGATGAGCATAATTTTCTAAGAGCAAGTTGTTATACATTTATCAGCATATCTTTGAGTCCAGGAATTTTCAGGTCTTCATAATTTTACAAAAATTGGATCCTAGAACCCTAATCCAGATCTCCCTGATACCAAAGTGGATTCATGGTTCATTGACTTAACTACTTCTAAATTATTCATTTAACAAAGCTTTTCTAGAGTCTAAAAGAACACAACATAGGTTTGAGATTGCCTCTTTGTTCACTTGTTTTATATGCCCTGGAGGCTTTTCTACAAATTCCAGAGAGAAGAGAACCCTGGGCTATCCAAATGATGGTATGTTCTAAGCTCTAGTTTTAGATCTGGAATTCTAATCTTATTAGAACAACAACAACTACAACAACAACAAAAACTACTCCCATTCATTTCTGTTGTTTATCATTCATCAGTATCCTGAATGGCATATACCATAAATGAACACATAAATGCTATACACATATTATACATAGATATTAAGATACATATAAAGGAAATATGAAAATACAAATAAATGAATATAAATCTATTCCTATACATAGATTTACATACAAATACATATTTTATATATAAATAAACATTATACATATATATAATAGAGAATATGTGAGTATATATATAGTATTGCCTAGTACCAAGAGTCACTGTTCATTTTTCACTAGGGGAAACTAAGAAATTTTGGTGGCTCACATAACGTAGATATGGCTCCAAAAGACCTTTCCCCGCTTTATTCTGCACATAAGGAGAGCATAAAGCAGAGCTCATACCCCCACGGTGGTCATACAATGCAGTTCACTTAAGCTATGAGCATCAAAATCTCCCACTTTCCACTTTCCTTTGAAATTCTGATTAGTCTTCTAGTTGTCCTAGTCATGCTGACCCAGGAAACAGCTTGTCAGCTTTTATTTTCTACCTTAAATGTTTTCTGTCAAAAAAAAAAAAATTAGCTGATTTTCCCCTGGAATTTAAGCTTTTAGATATTTGTGAAGGAATGACAAGTTTCAGGATTTTCTCTTGCAGCCACAGAGATTTCTAGATACATGGTATAGGATTCCAGAAATCTGAGGTCTGGAACTCATTTTGAACACACTTTCATCATCTATAAAGACAAGAACATGGTCTCAGTGATCTAAGGACTTTTTCTCTCTTGCCCCACCAATTTTTTTTTGCTCCCTCCATTTTTTTATTTTAAAGTTAATCTTGAGTTAACATATTCTTTTTTGCCAAATACACACACACACACACACACACACACACACACACACGTGAGTGTGTCATCACTTCCCCATAACTCCTTATAGAAATATTATATAACAAATACAGTCAGACCAAATTAAATCATCTCGGTCATATATTTAAAAGTATGCCTTATTCCTTACATATTCTGCACCCTCTTTTTGTCCATAGGTACCAGATATGCTTTATCAATTCCTTAGATAGCGTTCTAATTGATTGCATTCCAGTGATCATTCAATCACCACATTGGTCAGAGGTTTGTGATCTTTTAGTGTTGCTTTCCTTTACATTATCTGACTACCATGTAATCCCCATGTCTAAAAGTAAATTCTTTATTCATGACACAGATAACTCTAACTTATGTTGGGCCAACCATAAGGAAATCTGATTACCCTGGCTACCCAAGAAAAGGGCTTCATAACTCAATCACATATCAGACAGTCATGACATAGAGTGAACATATTTTTGTTTCAGGGCAGGAATATGTGACATGAGTCCTCTTATTGTCTATAACTACCTGTAAACCTTGCCACAAGGTCCTCTGAAAGCCCAGAAACCAAGTATCCCCTATAGGTGTGCTCATAGAATGACTACATCTTTACTGGAATTGATGTATGCGGTTACATCACTTATTTATTAATATCATGTCATCAGCTCTGTGACACTCATCATCACACTATCATGGCATTTCCTTTCTCAATCCCCTAATACCTCCACATCCCTTCTTTCTCAATTGAATTTGTTTCTGATGGTATCTCTGCTATAACTTTATCAAGTATCGGGTACCAATTATGTGTATGGCAATGAAGAGCTGTGGGGAATTCAGACCTACAGTTCATTATTCCTACTATCTAGCTCTTTTTTTAAAATTTAATTTAATTTAATTTTTTCAGGTTTACATTATACTACAATACATTAATATAAGTTATTTTTTTCAACTGTGTTAATCTGATAAGTGTGAAGTGGTATTTCATAATTGCTTTAGTATCCCATCTCAAGTCTTTTATTCTTTAGATTAAGGACATATATGCACATATTATATATTCAGAGTTTGGATTTTGGCACATATACATACAACTATGTATATATGCATAAGCACACAGACATACACATATGCCTCAATTTATACTCTGTCACTTCTCTGTCTGGTAATAGTTAGCAAGTTTTGTCCTTAGTCCTCTGGAATTAAAATTGGTCATTGTGCTGATCTGAGTTCCTAAGATTTTCAGACTTATTTGTTTTTATAATATTGTTATTGTATAAATTGTTGTTCTGATTCTGCTTACCTCACTTTGCATTGTTTTCTCGGATTTTTCTGAAAGTATCCCCTTCAGCATTTCTTATACAACAACAGAATTCCATCATCTTCCTATGCTATAAGTTGTTCAGCCATTTCCCAATTGGTGAATACACTCTTAGTTTTCATTTCCTTGCCACTTTAAAAAGAGATGCCATAAATATTTTGTACATATAGATTTCTTTCCTCATTCTTTGATTTCTCTGGGGTTTAGACATAATAGTAGTATAATTTAGTCAAAGGATATGCATGATTTAAAAATTTTGAGAGCATAGTTTCTAATAACTTTCCCAAATAGCTAGATCAGTCTACATTTCTAGAAACTATATATTAACATACATGTTATTTTGGTCACCTTTGCCAATATGAGGGATGTGAAGTGGTACTACAAAATTCTTTCAATTTATATTTCTCTAATTATTAGTTATTTAGAGAATTTTTATGATTAGTGATAGCTTGGGTTTCTTCCTCTAAGAACTGCCTATTCATATTTTTAACCCTTTATTATTTAGGAAATGACTAAAATATGTAACTTACTTTTTCTTTTGGGGGCACAACTAGGGTTAATTGACTTGCCTAGGGCCATATAGCAAGTAAGGGTCTGAGATCACATTCAAACTCAGGTCTTTCTGACTCTGGGGGAAGTGCTCTATCCACTGTGATGCCTCACTGCCCCAAACCTTAATTTTTGATGGAGACACAAGACACGCAAACTCTGAGGCTCAGACTTTATATAATTTCTAGCTTATTCATTTGGGTAGAAACTGGGAGAGAAAGGTAGAGCAGAAAAAGGCATTGGAGTAGTCAAGAAAGGCTTCTGTCATTCAGCAAATATTTCAAAGTAAAAATAATCTTGGAGTCTGGAGTGACTGTTTAGTTTCTATACATGGGAAAAGCACTCTAAAAATAATCCTGGCCAAAAAAACCATTCAATTTTTATGACCTCCAGTGAAGATGGAACTCACTACCTGCTGAGGAAAACTCTTCTGTTTTGGATAGTTTTGATTGCCTAAGAAAAATTCTACCATAAGCCTTCATCAAGCTTAGGTTTGTCTTTTTACAATTTCCATCCCATCCTCCTAATTCTGTTCTCTGAGGCCAAATAGAAGACATCTGTCTTATACATAATAACCCTTAAAATATATAAATATCTCATCTCCTCAAGTTTTACATACTTCAAATTAAGCAGCCCCAATCTTTCAGCAGATTATCAAATGACATAAACTCAAAATCCTTCACCATTCTAGTTACTCTGTTCTGGATTCTATCCAGTTTATCAATGCCCTTCCCAAAACATAGAAACAGAACTGGATACTTCATAGTTAGTCTTACCAGAAAAAGTACAATGGACTTTTCCACAAACCACCACCCTAATTTCTCTCAATCCAGATATGAAGTTTCCATTGTAACAAATCACTAATCAGTGATTAGGATCTGAATTAATGAGAATAAAAAAGGAAGAGATTTTTTTCAAATAGTTAAAAATACAGAAGATTGATGGTGCTGAAGAAAAAAGGAAGAGAATAAATATGACTTATAAACATTGTGAGAAATGTGATTTTGTTGACAGAGGAGTAATGGCAGACAGAGAAAAATATGAGTTTAGTTGTGGCTTTGCTGAATTTAACGTGAGGATGGGACGCCCAGAGGGAAAATGTCTGGTAGTCATTATAGATATAACACCAAAGATGAAGATTTCAGATTGACAGGTTTGTTGGGTTTGTGATATTAGGGTTTTTTAGTAAGCAAAAACTGCCAATAAAAACATACGATTACACAAACAAGATTCTAGGTAAAATTTTAAACATATTATTTCAGATTTTTAAAATATTCTAATATGAAAACTAACTAGGCAATTCTTTAAGACCATAAGTTGAAGAAAAAGTGCTGATCTTGCATGGGGTGGGAAGCGGGGCAGGGAGGCATTTCCTCATTTGAGAATTTCCTATCCATGGAATCAAAGGTCCAGATCCTTTAACTATTTTTATCTTTATCCATATTCTTATAGCATTTTTAAGAGGATCCTATGTTCCTTTTTAAGCTTTCTCCTTTTATTTTTCTGGATTTTGGTGTTATAACTATTTACACAAGAGCTCATTTACAAGATAGCATCATATCATGAGTAGAGGGTGAAACTTGAAATGAAGAGTAACTGGCTCATGTCTTACCTCTGATCCACACAAGCTATGTGCTGATAGACAATTCATTTAATCTAAGTGTCTCTCAGGTTGAGAGAAAGTACTCATATTGTATTCTGGGAGAATCCTACAGTAAAAAGAAAGCCATAGATACAATCTTTTGCAAAAAATATTTACATAATTATTATGAACACGTATAGTGTAATCATTCTGCTCTGTTCACTCTGCATCACTTCATAGCCCTCTTCCCAAGTTCCTTTGTATTCTTCATATTTTTCATTTCCCATAACACAAAAATCTTTCCTTACATTTATAGATTATAATTTATTCAACTACTTCCCAATCATTGAGCATATGGTTTGATCCTGGGTTTCTACTATGCAAAAAAAAAAAAAATGCTCAATGAATACTTTTTTTCAGGAAAAGGCAAATAAAAGCCTGTGAAATATGTCTATTTGCCTAATAAGATTGTCAATACTGAATTTTATCATTTTTAAACTGCTTGCCAGTTTAAATGCTTTAAGTTGGTGATGTGCCTTCCTTCTAAGATTGCCTCCTATCTGCTTTCTAGTAGTGCATTCAGTAGAAAGCTCACTGACCATGATTTCAGGAGGTCTCAATTGACCAGGACTTGAGGACTTGATTTCATATCCATTCAGATATTGTGTGACCCAGAGCCAGTTACTTAACCATTTTGCCTCAGTTTCCTCATCTATAAAATGAGGTAAAGAAGGAAATGTCATAACACTCCAGTATCTTTGCCCAATAAACCCCAAAAGGGTTATAGAGAATTGGACAGGACTGAAAGATCTGAACAACTTCATATACATCTTGTATGTTATTTGCTTATTTTCTTCCCCATTAGAATGTGAGCTCCTTGATGACAAGAACCACATTTTTGTCTTCTTCATACTTCCATTGCTTACCACAGCGCCTGACAGGTGGTAAATTTATTGAGGTAAGTATTTAGTAATAACTTGATTGGAAAGGTCTAGTGACCCTATTACTGTCATTCTGAAGTATTTTTTAATGCTCCCATTAATCAGAGACAGAAACAGTATACTGAAGAAATACCTCTAGGTTCTAGCTAGACTCTTCTCTGGGTATGCTGTCTTCTGCCACAGCCTGTGCCATCTGATTCCCATCCACTAGGCAGTAGCATAGCTACACTCAACTAGGATGATCAGAGCTTCAGGGATATATGGAATAATAGTAATTTCAAATTAATTTCCCAGAGCTTCTAAATTACATTTACCGGGAAGTTGGTGAAGTAAGAAACCACTTTGGAGACTTTCTGCAGTTTTGCCAGACAGTTATCAAAAATGCCCCTTGCTAGACTTAAAAAAATAAATAAATAAATAAATATTTTTTTAAAAAAAAGCTCTATAGTATGTCCAAATGTATTCTCCTCTCTCCTACCCCATCTATCAAAGTAAATTAGAATGGTCCTTGAAGAAGATACCAAAGTGCTTGATAATGATCTTTTATGAAGCTACCTAAGTTATCTATGCAGAGAAGAAACAAATGTCTGCCAGATCAGATCAACAGAAATAGAAAGAAATACTGCTAGAACAAGAGAATGGTCCTACATACATCTCTACTACGGAAAAGTAACGATATTTATTTATGTTGTCTGCTATTTGAAAAATAGGTACATACAGAAGAATAAAGGCTGTTTAAAAATCTTGTTTTGTTTCTTTGTTATGAGATTTCTCTCTTGCTATTTCTTGATCTGAGAAGGATCTCTCTCTCTCCATCTCTCTCTTTTCATCTCTCTCTTTTACTGTCTCTCTCTGTTTTTCTCTCTGTGTGTCTGTCTCTCTATCTTTCCATCTCTCCACCTTCCACCCCCCCCTCTCTCTCTGTGTGTCTCTCTCTGTCTCTCTCTCTCTCTTCCCTTCCCTCCCTCCCTCCCTCTTTTTCTTTCTTTCCCTCTCTCCTTCCCTCCATGCTGCTTGTACATCTTTAAGAGAAAGGACAATTTTGGTTGTGTGCATTTTTTAAATTTCTTTCTCTGCTTCTGAGAGATTATAAATTCATGAGACACTCCCTTCATCCTATTCATACACACACACTTTTTTTCAGCACCTTTTCATTTTTTCTGAAGGCTAAGAGGCATAGAATTTCTCTGACTTTTTCCTATCTAAGAGCTCCAACGAAGCCCAGCAAGAATGATCTAGCAGGACTCTGCGGAAGATATCTTTATGGCTCTAGCTTATTTTCCCAGAGGTATTTTCACTGCAAAGTTCGGCTACCATTTATTCCCAATATTCTCTCTGTGTGTATATGTGTGTGTGTGTGTGTGTGTGTGTGTATGTTTTATTTTTTCTTTTCATGAACCTTATCTCTGTTTGTCTCCCTGCTGTATACATCTTCTCTGTCTAACTGTGAGGTAAGTAATTTACTTATTGAAAGTTGCCAAAGCTAAATTCTTAGTGAAAAGTTGTTATATAATTTGGGTTCTTGTCTATGAACTCAAATTTTCCTACTATGATCAATAAATATTGTAATTCTATATGTTTAATAAATTTATACTCCTGATTCCAAAGAAATATCTGTGAGATTCCAAGTTGTTGGATGCTATCTGCCATATGCTAAATCATCAAATCTAAAAAATCCTTTATTGATAAGACTACCAGAATGCATGTAAAGAAGTATATGCATAGAAGAATAGTTTCAACAGTTATAGTTGAAATTAATCTAGTACTTTAAGGCTTATATAGTGCTTTATATACATCCTTTCTTTCATTTGATTTTCACAACACTCCTGAGAGAGAGTTTCTACTTTTATCCACAAAATAAGAAGTGAACTGAGGCTTTTAAAAGTGAAATAACTTTCTCAGGATGGTACACACAGTATTCAAAGCCCCTGATTCCAAGGCTAACACTCTGTTTCCTATGGGACTTCTGATTAAGATTATATTTTTGAATAGGTCATATTAGAGACAATTGGACACCTCCTCTTTATACTTTCTTCTAATGTTATGTTGATTTTGGATCATAGTTCTAACTAGTTGATAGACTGATGGCACATAGACTATTGCTTTGAAATGAATTTCCTATACTGGCAAATCTTGGTTATTTTTCTGATCTAAAAATAAAATTGATTTCATGGGCATGCCTATGTAAAGTGAGGCAAATCCATGTTAGATGCACTAGAATTCAACACACATTTTTACAATCTATATGAAAAAATACAGAGATCAGACCTTCAGATACATTTGCAAAAGAAATATAGAAATCATACATTTCATCCCCAGTTATTGCTGAAGGCAGGAAGAAAGCACCTACAAAAAAGGGAAGTGTTGGGGAAGTGGGCTTGGGATAGAAGCATTTCCCACAGATACATATAATAGAGGATACACAAAACACATAGTCATGCTGAGTTCATAATTGTTCAGTTGCTGCTCTTCAAAACAGTTTGTCGTGTGCCAAGTAAAGGGAAAAAAAATTTCTTAATCTGCCAGTTGTTTTGGCTTTGGAAAATCTAAGAAGGTGAAGCTTCTGTCTTTTAGTTGTCCTTGCACAAAATACTGAATTACACAAAACATAAGGATAGAGGTGACTTTCCATTTAACATGAAACAGAAACTTATACTAAAATGGTATTATCTATAGGATAGATATATATAGAGAGAGAGATAGGATAGAGAGAGAGAGAGATGTAGATATTTATACTTTTAGGATATATATATATTACTTACTGGAGATATATATATATATACATATATGTGTGTGTGTGTGTATTACTTATAGAAGAAGCACATGAGATAAGAAAACTCATGTCCTTAAAGTAACGCACAATTCTATATTGCAGACTTCATTTTTAATTTATTCAGAAACATCTACACATAAAACTTTTCAGTTGATTGCTTGGCTGCTGACTGAAATATAGCCTTCACCAATTCTTTTAATTCACTTCAACCCTCAGATTTTTTCAGGAGAACCACCATCAAGCTCCAGCCTTCCCTCCTTTCCCAAAAGAACTACCATGTAGCTCTACTCTTTGCAGCTGGGAAATGTTAGATCTCAAATACTAGAACTAGCATTTCCTAGAATTGGAATCTGGAGAAAACTGACTTCAAACCTTACCTCTGACACTTACTATCCATGTGACCATAAGCAAGTCATGTAATTTCTTCATGCTTCAATCCCCTACCTCTTTGTTACAAGGGAGGTAAATTCCACTGTTTTTTTTTTTTTCCTGCAAAGACATTTACTATTTTGTTTTGTTTTGTTTCAGTTTCACAGGGCCCAAGTTCCTTTTAATTATATTTTTCACTTTCTTTCTTGTAGTTGAGTATTTTATCTTTTTTGATCTGCTCATTTATTTTTGCATCAATTCATATAAACCTTCTGATAATTTTGGGTTCCTTATATTTGTCATTTTTTGCTACCCAATAATGTTCCCTTATATTCATATACCATTTTCTCCAACTCTTATCCCATTTGATGGATATTCACTTTGTTTCCAATTATTTACTAATATAATAAGTGCTACTGTAGCTATATTGGATATTTATTATCATTTTAATACTAATTATTATAATTAAAATCACTAACAGTTATTTGATGTTTTAAGGTTTGCAGAACATTTTATATATGTGGATGCTATGGAGAGGAGGCTAGCCAACCCAACCTCTAAGCAACTGGCACACTTAAAGCAGGCAAAATTGTCTGGGTAAAGCAGCAAGATATACCAAGGGAGGTATGGAAGGTTGCATATACCAAATGAGTCATGTCCCTCCCATTATCTTACCATTATTTACCATCAGATTCTAATATGGACAACTCTTTAGCATATAAGTTCCTTGAAAGCAAAGATTCTTACTTTTTTTATTTGTTTAGCTCTTGTGTTTTATCTATAATAAATTTTATTAACAGTCATTCATTATCTGTTCATTAACATATGCTTTATTTATCTTTGCAACAATTCCTATTATTATTCCCAATTTTCCAGATTATAAAAATTAGACAGAAAGAGGAAAACTGACTTGTTAGGCAGAAAGAGGAAAACTGACTTGCCTAGAGACAGGTAGCTAATAAATGTCTGAAGATTTGAACTCTTCTTTCTGGCACCAATCCAGCATGTCCCTCCCACTACCTTACCATTATTTGCCATTAAATTTCCTATCTAGCTACATACTTAGCTGCCTCACAGCTATCAGTAGTATTTTGGCTGGTTCTAAAAGTATGGATAGGTTAATTGTTTTTCTTTTGTAATTTGAAATTGTTATCTAGAATAGCAGGCACATTCATAGTTCTATCAAGAGTTAATTACTTTGTCTGTTTTCCCATATTTTGTTAGCTTGACCAAATTCTTGGGTGTAAAGTAAAACTTCAGAATTATTTTAATTTATAACTTCTTTTCCTAGATTTTTGTTCTTCCACATGAATTTTATTTTTTTCTATTTCTCCTCAAATAATTTTTAAAAGAATGACTTCTTTTCTTTCCTTGTCCTTGTCTCTATTTTGATTCACAAATCATAGACTCACTACTGGAAGAAATTTCAGCAGTCACCTGTATATATACATGAGTACTACACACACATACTCCTCTCTTTGTTGGTGGGAATTGTTTTGGAATACAAGAAAGAATTAGAGTAGCAGGAAAAAATGGAAGTTCCTGAATTCTTTCCAAATGTATGGGAGAAGGAGGAAGGCAAGGAATTCCCTGAACTCTAATCAGCAGGAGATGAGAAAAGGCTGGAAGCACATTAATATTCAGTCTTGGGACTACAGTTTGAAAGACAGAGAGAATTCTTATTGTTTTCATAGGTCTCCACAGGACATGATTGTTTCTTAACATTATAGTCAGGGATTTCCCTCATCTGAAACTAAGTGTGTAGGACAGGAAGCCAGACTCCCAAACCCTGGTTTAAGGAAAGATTCCCTACTGGTTGTCTGGCCCTGAATGTGATAATCTTGCTTATGCCTTGTGCTAGATTCTAGTATAGTAAGGATAAGCCAGTGCATGAAATAGGAGGTGAAAGGTTTTGATGTTTTTGTTTTGCTGTTGTTAGTTTGTTTTTTAAATCAGAAAACTGACACAGTCCAGATAGTACGTAGGCTCCAAGACTCCAGGTCAAATGGACAGGGAGGATCTTTTGGCAAGTAGCCACGGAAGACACAATCTCTTTCCCTTCTCTAAATTACTTTTTTTTCTTTTCTTAATGTATTTTTACTTTCCAGTTTTGATGGCATAATAAAGAGATAAGATAGCATTTCCTAATTGATGAAGCATTTTGTTTTTCCCCAGTAGTATTTTGTTTTTCTTTTTTGCTTGTTTTCCATTTCTTTTAAAAACAATAGCTTTTTATTTTCAAAATATATGCAAAGATAGTTTTCAACATTCAAGCTTGCAAAAATCCAAATTTTTCTCCCTCCCTTCCCCTCACTCCCTCCTCTAGACAGAATAGTCCAATATATATGAAATATGTGCATTTCTTCTATACATATTTCCACATTTATCATGCTGCACAAGAAAAATCAGATCTAAAAGGAAAAAAAGAGAAAGAAAACAAAAAAGCAAGCAAACAACAATAAAAAGATGAAAAATACTATTTTTTAATTCACATTTAGTCCCCACAGTCCTCTCTCTGAATGCAGATGGCTCTCTCTATCACAAGTCTAGAAATTGGCCTGAATCACCTCATTATTGAAAAGAATCACATCCATCAGAATTAATAAGGAAGAATTTGTGATGGTACTAGTTCTCTGGCTTCTTCCCTTTCAGACCTTTAACAGAAAGTACTCTCCTACCTCTTTGCCTCATCACCCAATATATCTGTGATCTGGACTAAACACCCCTAGCTTTGTCCAATGTTTTTTGCAGAACATGGCTTCAAGATACCCTCCCACAAACCATATGGTCACTTCTCCACTGAATATACCACAATTAATCAGTGATCTTCTTTGGATACAAGGTCCAGAATTCACCATAATTCCCTCTTCCCATGTAATATGACTAACATTGAATACAATGGGACTATTATCTCCCTCAATCTGGATGTTCTGTTTATGCAATCTATTGCCTTTATTTTTTCATTTCTGCATCACACTGTCGATTCTTTTTGAGCTTGTGATTAACTAAAATCCATCAATCTTTTCCCCGTGAACGGCTGTCAAGTAAGGTCTATCCCAATCTGTAATTGTGCCATTGATTTTTTTTTTCACAAACTAAATCCCTATCAAATTTCTTCTCATTAGATTAAGCTGATCATTCCAGCCGGTTGAGTCCTTTTTTGAATCTCATTTCTCTATCCCACTGAATTAGTTATTGCTACCAGCTTTATGTTCTGCTCCCATTTGATAAAATCACCTTACACCTGTCATAGATTGCAAAATTTACCAGAATAGGACTGGAAATCCATTCAGAATATGTCTCATATCTTCATTCCTAACTTAAGATGCCTAAGCCTCTTCATCTGTCCTCATATAGCCTCCCTTTCAGCTCTACCACTTCAGTTATTTTATTGACTTCCTTTGGTCTCTTTCAAATTTTGCTATGTTTTTCCTAAGTGACCAGAATGACATAACATTCCTGGCAAAGTCACAATGTTCTTTTGACAAAAGAAAAAAAGAAAAAAAAATCTTTCTTCTTCTTTCTAGATGATCAGTCCTATGTAAAGGGGCCATTTCCAGTCATCATGACCTATGTCCTGCCACTGGACTCATATGACTCTGGAGGAGAGAGTAAGGTTAATGAATTTGCATGGTCCTGCCTCATTTAAATCCAATTCACTTACAAGTCAAGACATTGATCCTCTTCAAGAGCAAAGGACAAACAACAACAATCTATATAGATAAGTGGTAAGTTAATAGCAGTTAATCAATCAGGAAGCATTTGTTAAGTGCCTACTGTGTGTCAGGCACAAAAGGCACTATATTAGGAGTTATTGCTATCCTGACGGTCCCTTGTACCCAGAATAATCTTTCCCTCACCTCCATTTCTTAAAATCCTTTTTTTCTTTTAAGTCTTTTTTCCAGATGCCCTCCTATTATTCAAAGCTTTCCGTCACCAACCTAGTTGTTAGTATTATCCTCTGCACAAATTGTTGCATTTTCCCCTTATACTTCATTATCTGTTTGTATATTCTATGCCACTGGTAGAATATGAGGTTCTTAAGGGAAAGTATCATTTTTTCTATTTGTTTCAGAATGGTACCTTACACATAACAGACCCTTAATAAATGTTTGTAATAATAATAGCTAATATGTGTATCGTCTTTTAAACCTTACAAAGGATTCTATATAAAATAGTTAATTTAGTCTACACATATATACACAAAAAACCATGTGAAGTAAATATTATTATTCTTCCCATTTTGCAGATGAGAAAACTAAGGTTAAGAGAGGTTAAGTCATTTACCCCAAGTCACACATCTCTTAAGTGTCTCAGGTCGATTTGAACTCAGATCTTCCTGACTAAAAATTTAGATTTCTAGAGACTGACTGGGACCTACATAGTAAGTATTTAATAAATACTTATTAACTAGATGATCTAGATGATGAAAATCCCTCTAGAACACAGCTCAGGATATTGAGATAGATAAAGGCTACTAGGTGGTTCAGTGGACAGAGCATTGGATCTGGAGTTAGGAAGGCCCAAGAATAAACCTGTCACCAACAGACATTTACCTATTGATCTAGAGCAGTCATTTCCCCTCAATTTCCTCATCTGAAAAATAAGAGTAATAATACCACCCACCTTCCAAGGTTGTCATGGGAGCCAAATGAGATATTTGTAAAGTGTTTAGTACAGTGATTAGAATAGAGTAGGCTCTTAATAAAAATATTTGTTCTATTTTACTTTTCTTGAGTGATTTGCAAAATTTGCCTGAACTCAGTTCTTCTTGGTCTTGAGACCAGCCTTCCATCCACTATTAACCTCTTGTTGTTTTTGTTGTTTGTCCTTTATTCTTGAAGAGGACCATGATATATAAGTGAATTAAATTTAAATGAGGAAGTACTGTGCAAGGTCATCTGACTCACTTTCCCCTCCAGAGCCATCTGGGTTCAGTGACCAGATATTGTCAGGAGTACTGAAGATGGCCCTGGATGAAATGAGAGACTTTGGGTTTTTTAAGGTAAGATTTTCCACAGGTCTCAGTTTGACTGAAGCTTGTATCCATTCAGAGATCAAGACTAGGTACCAACTGAGACAAAGAACCTCCTCTTTCACCTAGTTTAAAAAAAATCTTTTAATATAATCTTTACAACTCAGATGTAAACTGCTTTATAGGACAGTGAGAGGCAGGTCCTGCTTCTAATTATTTTTCAAGAAAACATGGTTCTTATGAAATCTAGATTCAAAAACTAAAGCAATGAAATTGGTGTTAGCAAAAAGACAAGTGAAAATATAGTAAATATCTGTTAAACTAAAAAAAAAGTATAAGCTAATGGTTGAACCAAAATGATTATAATAATAATAGCTAATATTTGCATCATATTTTAAACCTTGCAAAGGATTCTATACAAAATTGTTAATTTGATCTACACATACACACACACACACACACACACACACACACACACACAAAACAACCTATGAGGTAAATGGTTGAACTGTTATGAAAGACATGATTGATAATTCCACTTACAGATCATATCTGAATATTTGTCTTCTATTCCAGGCACTGATAATGTTAATAAATTAGAGAGTCTCCCAGAAAGGCAACCAGAAAAAGAAAGAGACTCAAATATGTGTCACACAAAGATTTACTGAAGGAATTCAAAAGGTTTTCCTCAGAAAGGTGTAGAGTTGGGAGAACATAATAACTGCCTTCACATATTTGAAGGGCTGTCATATGGAAGAAAGATTAGGTTTATACCTGCCTGACCCCAAAGGACTGAAGAAGGATCATAGGAAGAAGCTGCAGAAAGGCAGATTTGGGTTTGATGTCAGAAAAAAACTTCTCAGCAATTAGAACTGTACAAATGTCAAATGAGCTGTCTGGAAAGGAAATGGATCTCTCTTCACTGGGATTCTCTGAGCAAAATCTGAATGACTTCTGGTCAAACATGTTTTAGAAAGGATTTCTGTTCAGGTATAGGTTGGACTGGGTGACTTCTGGGGTCGCTTCTATTTCTGAGATTCTGTGATCTCAATATTCTCATCTAGAAGCACAGGGGGTGTTGTGAAATAGGTGCCAGTCTTTCTGTTGCAGAGGAATAAGAGAAAATGAAACTGGAAGGTATTTTCAAAAACCACCAAATGCAAGTCATTCATTTCAACTGACAAAACTGAAGCTACCAGAGCCTATTTGCTGGTTCTGTTAAGAATAAACAAAAATGAGTCACCCCTGAGAAATCTGCATTCATCTCAGGTCACACTCTCTGTTGAAAACAAGAAAACAAACATTGCTACAGGCAAGTTTCTATTAATCTGTAGATATATCTTTCTTGACTTAGTATTTTATTTCATGTCAAGGAACTAGTGCTCTATGAGATACAATCAGCCTGGAGTTGGGCATTCAGGAAAGACAGTGTAGCTTAATGGAAAGAGCTTAAGACAGAGTCAAAATTTGTTATTGTTTAATAATTTCAATTTTGTCTGACTCTGTGATCCCATTTGAGGTTTTCTTGGGAGCAATTCGAAAATTTCTTCTCAGACACATTTTACAGATGAAGATGAAAAACTGAGGCAAAAAGATTTAGGTGACTTGCCCCAGTCAACAACTAGTAAGTATCTGAGATTTAAATTCAGGTCTTCCTGACATCAAATCTAATGATCTATTCACTGCTCTACCTAGTTGCCCATTGCAAAGAAAGCTGATCACAATGACAAAAATCTGAATTTAAGTCGAATCTTTATATATTGATACCTTGTATATTATTGAAAATTGTATATTATTGAAAACAAGTCAATTAACCCTTAGTTTCTTCATCTATAAAATGGAGCTAATAAACTGACCTCAAAGGGCTTTTAAGATAAAAGTACTTTGAGAGGAAAGTACTTTAGAAATGAGTTATTATGGAGCAGATGTGTGACCCTGGACAAGCTAGTTAACCCCAATTGCCTTCCCTTTGCTCCTCCTCAAAAAAAGGAAGAAATATATTTTTATTAGCAGCAGCTTGGTAGTACAAGAAATGGAGTGCTGAATTTGGAGACTGAAATATCTGAATTTGCTTCTTCAGATAACTGGCTGTTTGTCTCTGGGCAAAACACTTAATCTCTTTTAATTTCAGTTTTCTCATCTGTAAAATGGGGATAATAATAACATCTACCTCACAAAGTGGTTGTGATCAACGAATGAGATAACATGTACAAAATGCTTTGAAAAGCTTAAAACATAATGCTAACAATTATTTTTATTTGTTGTGGTAACCTGAATGTGACTGAGACAATGTCTTCAAAGGAGGAAAAGTATATCCTTTGAATTTATGTAAGTGAACAGTGTTCCCTCCAAAATTTCCACTTAACTTGTCTATAAAGAACACAAAAATAAAAATACATTATGATAAATACTGTCATTTTCTCTGAGTTTTCATGCTTTTATTTCCTCACACTGATCACTCTCCCACATTATCAACTGCTTTTTCCATAATTGTAAAGTTCTTAAGGAATGGGAATATATTACTTTTGAATCCTTCCACTTTCCTTAGTACCTGATACTAAATATTTGTCAATTTATTATTAATATATATTTAATTTCATTTTGGAAATATATATCTCTCACTATATCTAACATCTGATTATTTTCTCAGAGAAAGCATTCATGATATATAGATATAAAGAATAATATCTATTAGGGCAACTAGGGGATATAATAAATAGTGCTGGGTCTGAAGTCAGTAAAAAAAAAAAAAAAAAAAAAAGGATCAATCTGGTCTCATACACTGTGTGACCCTGATCAAGCCACTTAATCAGCCTCAGTTTCTTCATCTGTAAAATGGGGGAGATAATAGCCTCTACCTTCTAGGATTGTTGTGAACACAGTACCTGACACAAAAATGTTATATAAATGTTAACTATTACTATTATTATTATTCAGACTTTGACATAGAGTTATACATGTGCAACCTATAGAGTTCATGAATCAGTATATATAATCCTAAACACATCCTGCAAATGGATAATGAATTGGACCCAGAATTGATTAGGAAGAGAACAGTCTAAACTGCTTATGAGCAATTGAAGACATCCTTAAAAAGCTCAGTTTCTCTTTGAAAATAAAGCCCCCAATTTCCCAATGTCAACGTTTGACTGCAAGTCATCAAAAAGTGTGATCTTCAAAGATTTAAAAGTGAGCCTCACTCAGAGGGCAAGGGAAAGGTGCATGGTAAGTTAGAACAAGTCATAACATATAATAAACTATGAAGAACTATAATAAAAGATGTCATCCAAGAATTATATGATCGATTAATCAATCAATCAACAAGCATTTAAGCTCTACTTTGTGCCAGGCATAGGGGGTACAAATGATGATAACAGCTAATATAGAACTTAAGATTTGCAAAGAATTTTACAGATCTAATTGATTTTTCATCAAACCTGGGACAATTTTATTGCTGCTATGTTTGTACTAATAGACAACTCTCCATAGTGATGGAGAGAATGCTGAGTAAACTGAGGTTGAATGACTTGTTCAGAGTCACATTGTTTATGTCTTAATCAGGGCTTCAACTTAGGTTGTCTATACAGCATACCATCTAGCTACTCTTAGAAAAACAAAACTTAAAGTCTATAAAGGGACTGTTTATTCTGGGAACTGAGGAAGGGAAGAAAAAAAGAGAGAGGAAAGAGGAAGAAAAAAATGGGAGAGGGAAGAAGAGTAAGGAAGAGGAGCAGAAGAAGAAAAAGAAGATGATAATGTTGAAGAAGAAAGAGGAAGATAAGGATAAGAAGCAGAACTTTTAGAAGAGAGGGTTCTAGAATTTATATAATCCAGTACATGGGAGATAAAAGGGATTATATTCCATCTTGAGAACAAACTGAAAAGACATAGAAATGGGAAATAGAGTATAATGTTTGAGGAACAGTAGGAAAGATAATTGAATTGGATCACACAATACATGAAGAAGGTTAGTATACAACAAAATGAAAAATTATAGTAAAGCCAGATTGTGAAGGATTTTACATGCCAAAGAAAGATTTATATTTGATACTATAGTCAATAGTCAAATAGATAGGCTAGCACCTATCTATTTGATACTATAGTCAATTACTGAAAGGCAGTCAAGTGGTACAGTGGATGGAGCACTGCACTTGAAATAAGGAAGATTCATCTTCAAGAGGTCAAATTCAGTCACAGATATTTACTAGCTGTATAACCCTGGCAAATCCCTTAACTCTGTTTGCCTCAATTCCTCAGCTGTAAAATGAGTTGGAAAAGGAAATGATAGACCATTCCAATGTCCTTTCTAAGACAACTCTAAATGAGGAATGAAGAGTTGAATACAAATAAAATGACTCAACAACAACAATATTTATTGAATATGGAAGTGACATAATCATCCTATGAATTAGGAAAATCTAAATGACTATGTAAAGAATAGCTCAAATTGGGCAAACACTTAAAGCATGAATGCCAATTAGGATGCTGTCAATAATAACAACAACAATTGAAATTTATGTAGGGTTTAAATATTTTCAAAATGCTCTATGTATTTTATCTCATCTATTGTTATATGTCAAAAGTCTGAACCAGAAAAACCAAAATAGAACATGTATATGGACAGAAATATATGGATAGAAAAGCTGTTAGTTATATTTTAGGAATAGAAATAACAAGCTATGGCTACTGATTGGTATGTGCAAGAAGAAAGAGTGAGGAATTAAGGGTGACAATGAGACAGTGAGCTTGGGTGACTGGAAAGATGAGGGCTCTCTAAAAAGTAAGTTCAGAAAAGTAATCAATGGGAGAAAGGAATAATATTGGGAAAGATAGCTAAGAACAAAGCATCATTAAGGGTGGAGAGTGCGAAGTAAAGAAGAGAAGAATTTAATTATGGAATTAGAATTCCAGAGAGTGAAATAAAGGGAGTAGACAGATTAATTATTACCCTAGAGATAAGGTTAAGATAGATGGGGATAAAAGAAAGGGAAGTAGGATTGGGATAAAGAGATTTTATTTTTAGGCAGCTGAGAATTTATTAGTACTGGAATTGAGAGAGTAAGAGTTGATGAAGATTTGTTAATTCTGAAGGATAAGTCCAGAGTACAGTTATCCCTTCCATGTCCTAGGAGTTAGGGTACAGTGCCCCCACGCTCCAGAAAAAAAAATGTTGGCCATCCCTCCATACCAAAGAAGAATTCTTAATTATTATTGCATTAAAATAAATTTTGTTTATATTATACAACACACACACACACACACACACACACACACACACACACATGCATTTCTGAGTTTCAGAAGTGTTGTTTTTAGTTTCTACAAAACTCTCCAAAATTTTCCATTTAATTTCTTATGCCAACCTGAAACATATTGAAACCATAATGAGGAAAGTGGCAATGTGGAAAAGCTAACTGCAGTAATAAATGAAAACAGTTCCATGCTAATGATAGATGAAGAGAATATTCTCTACCTTAGCTTCTACCTCAAAGCTGCCTAGCTTCTTCATCATGGAATGTGGTTCTAACTTTTCTTAGCAATTAAAGAAAAAGAAGGTACAATGGTCACATAGTAAGAGCAAAGGATGACCACTGAATAGCCCAGGTACTTCACTGATATTCTCATGTTATCAAGAAAAAACAAGACAGAACCCCAGTATTGTCAATGGACTTTTAGTGGCAAACTTAAAGAAGGACAGAAACAGGATGGACAGCCATAAGAGTCATCAGCTTCAATTAGAGCAACAATGAGAAAACAGATTCATTAGAATATTTTAGAGATCACTTCTCTGAAATTTATAATTCCTAAAGTGAAGGTCAAGGTGCAAACCATGAGGCAAAGAAATGGTACTGGCTTTGTTCCCTGACCTTCTCAAGTCAGCTTTCGTAAAGGAATGAAATGACCCTAGATGAACAACAGGCTTTTTCAATTGCTGTAATGAAACATTGAGCTGGAAGTGGAGTTTTAGAAGCACAGTGGGAGAAAATAACCTGGAAATCTCTATACTTTCCGTGACCTCTCAGAGAAATCTTAGCCTTTCCTGGGCAAAAATGCTACTCAGATCTCAGTCGAGAGTGGGGGGTGGGGGGGGAAGGGAGTCAGTTTCCTTATTCAGTTTCCATTCAATATTTTTCTCATTGCCAAACTCCCAAACTGCCCAACTTTCCCTGGGGCAAAAATACCAGTTCATGGTCCTTCACTTGAAATAGGCACTGGTCCCATTCTATTACTACTTTGGGTGACTTCCTTCACTTTTTTTTGTTTAATTTTATTCTCCCCCCCCCCAAAAAAAAATGATATAAAATCTCCTTGAAGCACTAATTTAAAGCCTTACCTATATCTACAAAAATATTTTTGAAGCTCTTTTTGTGGTGGCAAAGTATTGGAAATTGAAGGAAGGCACATCATTTGGGAAATGGCTAAACAAGTTGTGGTATAAGACTGTGATGGAATTTATTATTGAACTATTTGAGATGGTGAACAGGATGATATCAGAAAACCTTGGGAAGTCTTACATAAACTGGTGCAAAATGAAGTGAGCAAAACCTAGAGAATATTTTACATGATAACAGAAATATTGTAGCAATGATCACCTGTGAAAGATTTAGCTACTCTGATCAATACAATGATCCAAGATGATTCCAAAACTATTACTCACCTTCAGACAGACCTGATGAATTCTGAGTGCAAAATGAAATGTATCTTTTCACTTTTTTATTTTTTTTGTTTTTACTCTGTTGTTTGTTTATTTTTGCAATGTGGCTAATATGTGGAACATAGTTTGCAAAACTCCACATGTATAATTGATATCATGTTGCTTATTTTCTCAATCATTGGGGAGGGGTCAGATGGAAGAAGAGAATTTGTAACTAAAAAAATTAAGTGAATGTTAAAAATAGTTTCAAAAGTAATTTTTATGGCAAGAGCATAGATCTAAGAAAAAGGGCAGTTTATTAACAACAGAGCAGGAGTTCCAATTAATTAATAAGCATTTAGAGTGGAAGAAGTGAGGCTTAAGGAAATAAGTTAGTACGATTTAATAGAGTGCTAGATTCCAAGTTAAGAAGAACTATGTTCAAATCCCTCCTCTGACACTAGCTATGTGACCATTAGAAATCAACAATCAATTAACTTCTCACAATCTCAGTTTGTTTTTCTGGAATAAAAGAGAGCAACAAGTGAGCCTCAAAACCTATTATCTTTTTATGTGATCAATGTATACCGTTATACATAGCTTCTTCCACTCATATATAAGAAGTTTGGTTTCATAACTTCACATGTGCCTTCTCAGGTGGGAGGATGGAAGGAGGCAGGAAGAAAGAGAATCTGGAACTCAAAGTTTTAAAATTTTAACTGGGGAAAATGAAAAAATTAAAGGAAAAAAGAGGAACAAGTTTGGTTTCAAGTGAATCAAGTTCACTTCTTTGATGACCATGTCCCTTCTTGTTGGCCAGTATCTCAGCAAAAGGTCTGAAATCATCCTGCAGCTGACCCTGCTAACAATTATTTATTTTCAATGTACCAAAAAATAACTCAAGAGCATTTTCACTCATATTATGCTCTCTGAAGGAAGTCTAAGATTCTCTCCCATATGTCTTTATGTCAACTTCCCTGCTGTTTTTCACTATGGAATATCTCCATACCTTGTATGTAAATTATCTAATGCATGGAGCTTAAAGAATAGTGCATTCCCTTGATATTTTCCTAGCTCAGAGTATACAATGAAGTCAAGACAAACTGAGTTCAAATCATCCTCAAACCCTTACTAACTGTGTGATACTGGACAAGTCACTTCACCTCTATCTTTATCTGCTTTCTCAGTAACAAAATGGGAGTAACAACTGTTGGAATCTTTACAAACTGCTAACTCATTAGAGTTGATAGATTATTGATCTGATCTTACAAGATGTTTTGGGCTTGTGTTCACACCTTTAGTCATTGGAGTTCACAAGTATGGGAGATTCACAAAGTAAACTGTGTAACTTTGTGAATTCACACCTCCCTTGAAGCTCTTAGGGCCAGAGAGTACTATGGGAGAAAACCCATAATCCCTCTCTCTCGTATCCCACAATTCCTCTCTCTGGTATAAAAGAAACAGACAGAGGCTCTTGGACAGATTTCAGTGGAATTATATGAAGAGTGGAGCTGGATTGAAGGCTGAAGAAAGCAGAGGCAGAAGCAAAGGACAAAACTGCAAGAGCTCTTAGAACCAAGGAGAGAGAATCTAGCTATCCAGGCCCAAGGAAAGAGACAAGACTTGGAAGGAGAAATAAATATTTGTATTTTTACCAGCTGGCTGCATTTGGGGTAATTATTACTCTTAACTGAAACTAAGACGGCCTCCAGAAAACCTCCCCCAAGAAACCTGCTCTTACACCCAGAGAGAACCATCATCTTATATATTATATTTAAAAGAAGAAAATCACCACAATTATTCCTTTCCTTTTTTCCTCTCTCTGACCCAGTAGATATCAGAATATTGGTTTCAATAAATTATGGGATATCTACACCTGAAACTAAGTTCAATTTACCTTATCTCGGAGTTTTTTCAGCAACAAGGCAAGACCAAAACTCTGATTTAAGGAGAGAATAACAGGTCTTCTAGCTACTAAGTCACTGGTTTGTGATTGTGATAGAATTCTTGTTCTCCTGGTACCAAGGCAATCAGCATCAGAGCAGAACACACACACACACACATACACACACACACACACACACACACACACACACACACACACACACACTTTATTTGGATGGGCATGAGTCAATACAAGTACACATTTTCTTGAAATCTTCGCCACATTTCTCAAATCCAAGGTCTCCAAAGGACTCTAAAGGATCAATTCCAGGCTCTGGAAGGAACATCCTGATCAGAATGGTCCTTCTTCCCCCAAGTTTGTGAGCCTCTCCCCAGAACTCAAGAGTGAGTGTGGTCATAGGGCATTTGCTTTCAGATTGGTAGACTCCCACTGGGTTAATATAGACTGTTGTCTCTTTTCCATTCTTTACATGAAATTCTAATTGTACCTATTGACTACTGCTCAAGAGACAATACAGGATATCCTAAACAAATGGCATACTATAGTGTACTAATCCAAGTCATTTCTTTTCTCAGGGTTCAATAATTCACATACATTCAATATCTTTGCAAAATTTTTATGTCTTTTTAAGATTTTGAACAGGGCAGGATTACTCTAGTTCCTTCCTCATTGGCATCCACAATTTCCCTTCAAAGTCCAGAAATATTATTTGCTAACCCTAATCAATATAGGTGGTGTTTTTTTCCTAATACCACAGCAACTGTAGTATTATGTAGTAGTATTATGCCCCATTTTTTTATTTCAGAAGAGACTTCAATATTGTGATTACCTAGGATCAACTATTTAGCACATTGGAATAATTTATACTTTTAATTTTCACCTTCATCACTGCATATGTCCCCCATTTTATATGGTCGTATAAATCTTGCTGTAATGTACCAAAAGAGAGTTCTCGAGGCAGAGATTAATATTACAAGGCTCTAGTAGGGTCACTGGGTGACTTCATATCTATTGTTCAAAATTGGACCTATGAACAATACTCAGCTCTTGGTACATCAGTGGAAGGTTCTTCTCTTAAATATATGTATCTAACACACTTCTGACTATCTCAAACCCAGTTACAGAGAAAAAAACTCTCCATATATGATGCAGTCCTTTGGCAGCATTTCAAAATCTGATTTTCTCAACCCTTGAATTTGAGATTCTTTTTACTAAATAAAAGTACTTCTTAGTTCTCCCTCTCTTTTCTCATCAAGCATCAGATACAATCTAGATGCAAGTGTCTTTTGTGGGGAGAAGGGAAACTGGTAGAGAACAAAGAAACAGTTTTTAACTCACTGTAGCATCCAAGTATTTGGGCAATAGCCTAAAATCCAGTTCAAAGTTGAAAGAAGACTTAAAGGTTTAGTCTAATCCTCTCATTTTGCAAATGAGGAAATTGAGACTCGGAAATGTTGTCACTTGACCTTGTCATAAGAGAAGTAAATTAAAGAGCTAGAGATGTATGATGTACTTTAAACTATTGATCAGGATAATCACTTATCTCTGGCTGATATCATAGTGGAAAGAGAGTACAGACCACAAGTCAATTAAAATATAGCCTCAGATTGAAGTTGAAAACAGATATAGTTACAAATCTAGTGAATGTCCTACTGCACCAAGCTTATTTGAATTATTTCAATGAAATTGGACTTGTCTTTGTCTACTCTGGTATCGGAACCAGTGTCCTGTAATTGTATAAATCACTGAGGACCAATATGCTTGACTTTCATGACCTCAGTTTACATCTCTTCACTTTGCTTTTCCTTTCCTGATGATCTTAATGGTCATGAGTTGTTGGGGTTTCAGGCACAGAGGACTGTTCTGTTGCCCAGGCAGCCACTATTACTACAATCACAGCTCATCATTCAAGATTCCCAAGAGCACTTGGTCTAAGCTAACATGGCTCCTGGTTTCTATGGTCACTGACTTTAATCATCCACTACTCACTGCAGAATTTTCTCCAACTTCTGGCCCACACTAAAAACCTTCTCATTCTCCTCTTCAGCTTCAGTTAGAAATTATATATAAAGATGAATGATCTCTAAATCCCAATAGTAGCTCCCTAATACCCTTGAGCATTCTGGTGAGATAAACAAAAAATATTTTGTCTCTAAGTTACAGGTAATGGGGATGTAAGTATTTTCTGTGTTTTCAGCATCACCAGCATTGAACACCAGTTCTGGCCATCCAATCCACCACTCACCCTGTGTTCTTAGAACTATCTTAAGATTTCTTTGATCCCCAGGATAATTGGCATGGTCTTATACTGGTAACCAAGGAGAAAGAGATGACAAGAGTAGGAAACAAAAATGAAAAAGAATAAGTATTTCCCCCTCAACTTCCAAAAGACTCAGTGGGAAACCCTAACCATATGAGAGGTACCATACCTATTCTCTGAGGCAAGAAAGAAATTAATGTAATTAAGTTGCTCTAGCTTAGATAAAAGTAAAGGCTGAAGGTTGAAAAGGGTGAGGTGTCAGGTTTCCCCACATAATTAGGAAACTTCACTATCTGGCAATCTTACTCTTTCCCAGAGAATGCAGTTACTAACTCCTCTTAGGAGCAAGTTGATAACATTTAAAAAATGAAACAGTTTTGTACAAATTGGGAAACCCAAATAGACTTACATAAGAGAGTCTAGAAAATATTTGTACCTTTCAATAAATAAATAATGCTCTTCTTACCATTAAGTGTCATCTCAGTAATTGACAGAATATTATGGTTTAAAATGCTTTGCACATGATTACTACTAGAATATTGTGATTTTTTTCTGACTACATAGCACCTAGCTTATAATTCACTGTTTAGCTCTCTTCAGTGGGTATTTCCCTTTTTTGAGTCTCAGAATGCAGACCCATACTCATTTATCTTGGAAGATTTCCATCATTCTCTCATTTTACTCTTAACTGGCTATTGTCTACATCTAGTCGTATGTCTTCCTATTCTATCCAAAGCACCACTTGCTATCAGAAAGAGGAGATAGAATGACCCATGAGTTCCTTTATTTGAATTGGGAACATGAAGACTTCCTCATTAATTTCTCCTGTGTTTTGCTCTGCTCCCTTATCCATAAGCATCATTTTCTGGACCCTCTTTCACATGCTGAAGTTCTGCTAAACTTTTAATAATGGGAGGGCTGGTATAGACCAGTGATCCTCCACTTTCTACCCAGTAGAGAATTGAGTCATTGCTTCATCTCTACTGGCTCTGAAGCTCTTTCCCACTTTTTGACCCCACAGTAATCTTCAATCGCACTCCAATACCTTATTCCTGAGAGAATTATCCTTTTCCTTCCCCTGCAAAATCCTCATGTTATGTCTGTAAAATTTCAAGTAGGAGAGTAACAGGGCAATGGAGAGAGAAAGTTAAATAGTCCACCAAATAAAATGTGCTCAACAGAGAAAATTTAACAGGCCCCAAGACAATAGTAAGATATTTAACAGTTTCACATGCCATCCTTCTTGACAATATGAAACAAATTGGGTGAAAGTATAGTTAGATTGAATAACCAGTCCCCTAAAAAATAATCTTTAAATAATCAATATAACTTGGAGAAAGACCTCTAGCATAGTGCTCTAGGGATTAGTCTTTAATTCTGCATAGTTTATTTTTTTCTCAGTACTTTGGATAAGCATAAATATTTGGATGAGGCACAAATGCTTACCAAATGTGAAAATCATGTAAAACCAGAAAGGACAGTTAATATGTTGAATGTATCTGAATCCAAAAATATGCAAAAAGTACAGAATATTAAGCTAAATCTTAAAAACTGAGAATTAAAAAGGAACAAAAATAAAGTCCCTCTTTTTAGATAATAAAATAAAATAAAATAAAAATCTAATTCACAAATATAGGTGTCATCAGACAACATTCCATGTGAAAAATACCTTTAGTGTACTACAAAAATCAATCAAAGACTATAGTAAGACTCACAACCAGAAAACCTAATTCAATCTTAGGCTGCTTTAGGAGAAGTATAATTACTGGAACAAAAGAGATAACAGTTCTGTCCTCCTCTATCCTATTGATATAATATCTGGAGTCAAGTTGTGAGTGTTTCAATTTTAGTAGGATATGGCTAAGCTGGACAGCTAAAGGGTAAAATGCACAGAGTGTCCAATATGGAATCAGGAAAACTCCTTTTTTGTGAATTCAAATCCAACCTCAGACTTACTGTATGATCCCAGGTAAGTCATTTAACCCTGTTTGCCCCAATTCCTTATCTGTAAAAAATGAGCTGTGTTCTGGGATAAGAACTCACTATTTGACAAAAATTGCTGGGAAAATTGGAAATTAGTATGGCAGAAACTTGGCATTGATCCATACCTAACATCGTATAACACAATAAGGTTGAAATGGATTCAAGATTTAGATATAAAGCATGATACTATAAGCAAATACTATAAGCAAATTAGAAGAACAAAGGATAGTCTATATCTCAGATCTGTGAAGAAAGAAGGAATTTATGGTCAAAGAACTAGAGTATATCATGGAATGTAAAAATGGATAATTTTGATGATATTATGTTAAAAAAGATTCTGTGCAAACAAAACCAACACAGACAAGATTAGAAGGGAAGCAATAAACTGGAGGGAAATTTTACATCCAAGGATTCTGATAAAGACCTCATTTCTAAAATATATAGAGAATTGGTTCAAATGTATAAGAATATAAGCCATTCTCCAATTGATAAATTATCAAAGGACATGAACAATTTTCAAATGAAAAAGTTAAAGCCATTTCTAATCATATGAAAAATGTTCTAAATCAGTTTTGGTCAGAGAAATGTAAATTAAAACAACTCCACTACACATCTCTCAGATTGCCTAAAGTGACAAGAAAAGATAATGATGAATGGTGGAGGGGATGTGAGAAAACTGGAACATTAATACATTGTTGGAAGAGTTGTGAATTGACCCAACTATACTGAAGAGCAATATGAAACTGTATCCAAAAGGCTATCAAACTGTGTATACACTTTGATTCAGTAGTGTATCCCAAAGAGAGCGTAAAAAGGGTAAACGATCCACATGTGCAAAAATGTTTGTGGCAGCCCTTTATATAGTGGCAAGGAACTAGAAATTGAGTGGATATTCATCAGTTGGGAATGGCTGAATAAATTATGATATATGAATGCTACAGAATATTATTGTTCTATAAGAAATGAGCAGCAGGATGATTTAAAAGAGACTTGGAGAGACTTACATGAACTGCTGCTAAGTGAAGTGAGTAGAACCAAAAGCACATTGTCCACACCAGGGACAAGATTATGCGATGATCAATTCTGATGAATGTGGCTCTTTTTAACAATGAGATGAATCAGGCCAATTCCAATGGTGTTGTGATGGAGAGAGCCATCTTACCAGAGATAGAATTTTGGGGACTGAGTGTGGATCACAACATAGTATTTTCACTTTTTTGTTGTTGTTTGCTTGCATTTTGTTTTCTTTCTCATTTGTTTTCTTCTTTTATCTGACATTTCTTGTGCAACATGATAATTGTGGAAATATGTAAAGAAGAATTGCACATGTTTAATATTATTGAATTGTTTGTTGTCCAGAGGAGGAAATGGAGGGAAGGGAGGGAAAAATGTGGAACATAAGAATCTGCAAGGGTGAATGTTGAAAACTATGCATATGTTTTGAAAATAAAAAACTTTTTTTTAAATGAGCTATAAAAGAAAACAACAAGCATCTTTGCCAAGAAAACCTTAACTGGGTTCACAGAGTAAGGCATGATGGGAATAACTGAACAGCAACATGGATAAGATGGAATACTATTCAGAAAAGGGTGACTTGAAAGGTGAGGGTACTGGAGCCCACATCATACAAAAATCATTTGAAGGATCTAGAGCTGTTTAGTCTGGAGAATTACAATACCTATCTTAAACTACTTGAAGGCCTGTCTTATGGAAGAGAAATTACACTTGTTTCTCTTGGCTCCAGAAAGCAAGAGATGAGAAGTAATGGATGGAATTTCCAGGGAAGTAAAATGAATAATAGCTAGCACTTATATAGCTCTTTCAGATTTGCAAAGCTCTTTACAGATATTTTTATCATCATAACAACTCTTGCATGTAGGTACTATTAGTATCCCCATTTTGTAGATGAAAAAGCTTCTATTACTATAAGAAAAAATTTCCCAACAATTAGTGCTATCCAAAGAATGGAATCAGAAAGACTCATCTTTCTAAGTTCAAATCAGGCTTGTGTGGTTCTGAGCAAATCACTTAACCCAATTTGCTTCAGTTTGCTTATCAGTACAATGAGCTGGAGAAGGAAATGTCAAATCACTCTAGTATCTTTACCAAGAAAACCCCAAATAGTGTCAGAAGGAGTCAGACATTATTAAAATGACTGAAATCAAGAGCAAGAATGAAATGAACTGCCATTAGAGGTAATGGATTCCTCCTTACTAGAAGTCTTCAGACTAAGGCTGGGTAACTGATAGTTGGTATGTTTGTAGAGAGGATTCCTGATAAGGAATAGGTAAGGTCAAGTCCTTACAGCTCTATAATTCTAATACTGATGTCTGATTCTGAAATGCTTTTTCTCTCTCCCTACCAATCAGTTGAGGCTAAATGATTTGCTGGAGTTCATACAGCTAATAAGTGTTACATGCTTGAGGCCAGATTCGAACTCAGATTCTTCTAACTCCAGAGCTGGTGCTCTATCCACTATATTATCTAGCTGCCCCATGATTCTGTAGTTCTTGATAAGAGCATATAAGAAAAAGCTCTTATAATTCTACCCCAATTTAAGATATGGAGATCTCCCCAACTGATAAATAGTTAAAGAACATGAACAGATAATTTTCAGATGATGAAATTAAAGCCATCAATAGTTATATGAAGAATACTCTAAATTACTATTGATCACGAAAATACAAATTAAAACAATTTTTATCACCTCATACCTCTTAGATTGGCTGACATGAAAGAAAAAGATAATGATAAATGTTGGAGGGAATGTGGGAAAACTGTGACACTAATGCATTGTTGATGGAATTGTGAAATGATCCAAACATTCTGGAAATCAATTTGGAACTATGCCCAAAGGGCTATCAAACTGTGTATACCCTTTGATTAGCAGTGTCTCTACTAGATTTGTATCCCAAAGAGATCATAAAAAAGGGAAAAGGACCACATGTGCAAAAATGTTTGAAACAGCTCTTTTTGTGGTAGCAAAGAATTGAAAAATGAATAGCTGCCCCATTAATTAGGGAATGGCTGAACCAAGATGTGGTATATAAAGGTAATAGAATACTATCGTTCTATAAAAAATGATGAACAAACTAATTTTAGAAAGGCCTAAAAGATGCGAGCGAACATGCTGAGCAAAACAAGCAGAATCAGAATACATTGTACACAATAACAACAAGAATGTGCGATGATCAACTATGAAAGGCTTGGTTCTTCTCAGTGGTTCAGTGATATAAAGCAATTCCAATAGACTTTGGACAGAAAATGCCATCTGCATCCAGAAAAAGAACTGAGGAGACTGATTGTAAATCAACACATGCTCTGTTCACTTCTTTTTTCTGTTTGTTTTTTTTAATCTCTCCTATGGTTTTTCCCTTTTGCTTTGATTTTTCTTTCCCAACATGATTCATAAAGCAATGTGTATTAAAAATAAATGAATTGACTAGAGAATTAAAAAAGAAATGGAAATCTTCCTGGTCTGAAATCCTCTCTGTTTTTTATCTTGTGCACCACTCTCACTAGCCACTACCATGATGGACACTCAGTAGGTCCTCAGTAATTGCTCGTTGCCTGAAGCCTGGATTCTTCAGTGTGTCAAGGATTCCATTTCTTTGCTCTTCACCAGCCCATGAAAAGACACTTGCATTTGGAATGTTATCGGTGTTTGAAAGGGAAGGAGAGGAAGCATAGAAAAGAAATGGACCTTTTGATTAAAGCGACAGGGAGGAAATGGGATACTAAAGGCCATTCCCATCAGCCTGAGGTCCTGACTGGTACTTTTCCTCTCATTTTGACTTCTGGTGGTGTATTTGCTGGAGGTTTTTCCCTTGATAAAGATCAATTTTTTGCATAATTCCATGGTTATTAAAATGCATAGTGCCCGTGGCATCATTTCTCATTTAGCAAAATGAATTCATTTCTTTGCTAATAATTATTGAGTCTTATGCCAAGCAGTATGATCGGACTTTGGGAATCTAGCAGTTTGAAAACTTAAGCATTAAGGAATTAAGCAATTAGAATTGTTAAAACATGTTACTCTCATAAAAAAAATCAACTTTTAAAAAATCAAATTAGATAAGTACTTGTGCGCTCTCTCTCTCTCTCTCTTTCTGTCTCTCTCGTCTTTGTCTCTGTCTCTGTCTCTCTCGTCTTTGTCTTCGTCTCTCTGTCTCTCTCTCTCTCTCTCTCTCTCTCTCTGTCTCTCTCATCTTTGTCTCTGTCTCTGTCTCGCTGTCTCTCTCTCTATCTCTTCACCCCTCCCAGCTGTTCACTTATGAATTTACCAAAAGTCATCGTCATAATAATAATTAAATCCAGAACAAACTAAACAAATCTGCTCCAGGTAACACTATGGTCACATTAATAATAAAATATCTGAAACACATGTCACTTGTAAGGTTAATGAAACACCGGCCATTTTGCTTGTTGCTCATCATCTTTGATCTTTATCTAGTTCCTATTATATGAAGGCAGCTAAGTGACTCAGTGCATGGAGCACCAGGCCTGGAGCCAGGAAACCTTGAGCTGAAATCTAGATAAATCCTGAGTGGCCCCAGGCAAGTCACTTAACCCCTATTTGCCCCAGTTTCCTCATCTGTAAAATAGAAATAACAGCAGCACTATAAAAGTGTTAGTTATTGTTATAAGGAACTTATTAGGCCTTCATTCAAAGTCAGTGTCTATAGCAGTTGCCTACAAATATCAGCCTTGGTAGTTCCTAGTTTAATTCCCTGGATATATAAGTGGACTTCCTTAGATCTAATCCCTTAAACTCACAAAGTTACACTGATCTTAGCTGAGTTTCCTCAATAAGCTCCCATTGTGAGGGTTATATGTATTCACTGTAAATAAATTTGCTCCCAAACTCAGGATCACTGATTTAGACTTGAATTTTAGAAGTCATCTGATCCAACTCTCTTATTTAACTACTGAAAAAATTAAGATCTACAGAAGATATGATCTATCCAAGATAATACAGTAAATATTAAGTGGCAAAATTGGGATTTGGATTCAAATCCTGTATTCTATCCATTACAGCTCACTGTCTCTCAGACACAGTGAATGTATAAAGTTCTGAACCTAGAATTAAGAAAACCTGAGTTCATATCTAATCCAGACACTTAATAGCTATGTGACTACATTATTTTTGCCAAGAAAACCCCAAAGAATCACAAAGAGTCAGACACAACTGGAAACAACTACAAAAAATGAGGATTATAATAGCATCTGCCTCCTGGGTTTGTTGTGAGAAAAAAAGGATATAGTATGTGCAGAGATCTTTGCAAATCTTAAAGTTCTATTTAAATATTGGCTATTATTATTGTTGGGCAGCTAGGTGGTGCAGTGGATAGAGTGCTAACTTGGAATCAGCAAGTCTCATCTTCACGAGCTCAAATCCTACCTCAGATACTTAGTAGCTGTGTGATTCTCAGCAAGTCACTTAATCCTGTTCGCCTCAGTTTCCTCATCTGTAAAATGAGCTGGAGAAGGAAATAGCAAACCATTTCAGTATTCTTACCAAGAAAACATCAAAATGGGGTCACAAAGAATTGGACACAGTTGAAATGACTGAACAACACAAGAATAACACCATTATTATTACTTTGTGAGCTGGATGTTGCAGGGTATGCTCACTATGGGTGAAGCTGATCTCCAAAGTTCCAGTTAGCTCAGCAAGGAGAACAAGGTTTCTAGTCCACAGAAATGACAATGACTTCCTCTCCAGGCTTCTCTCTGCCTAGAGCACCAACAGTGACTAACTATGGGCAGTAGCAGGAATTTGTCAAGCAATAGACAACTGCATCCAAGATGATGGATTTAAAAGGGAAACCATGGAGATGGAAAACAAGCTGTTCCCCTTTGCTTTCTGCCCAGCCTTTCAAGTAACAGCCTTTGCTTCTCAGCCACTCATAATCTCACTTGCAAAAAAGAAAATGAATCCATAAGGAGCCTAGGAAGGTGCATCTCCCACCCACAGTCATTGGCATCTACTATCACAGCCAGGGAGCCCTCAGGAGCCAGGATCAAGCTGTGACCAAAAAGCTTATTCTTTCTTACAACTTTCAAAACATCTCTACAGATGGATAAAAATGCAGGTGAGAAAAGAACAAAGATATTAATGTTATGCCACAGTTTTCTTTAACTGTCCTGACTCAGTTTCCTTGTACAAGTTTCCCTTGTCTCAGTCTCCCTAATTACTCCCCTAAGCTGTAAATCTCCCTCTGGTCCATGAAGGCTGAGGACCAATTAGTCTAAGGATATAAATTGTTAGCCCAAGCAAGATAAACAAGAGAGTAGACCTCCTGATTATCTTCTGTCCTTGAGAAATTTACAACATCCCTTAAAGTATTCCAAGATATTTCACTGACATCTTTATCATAGCCTTTTCCAGCTGGGCTTTTCCCGCTCTTTTTCCCTCTTCTTTGTCTCTAAAAGGTATATAAAGATTAGAGATTCCTCCATTCATTGCTGGAGAATGGCGGCTGGCTGTGGATGCTGGACGCTGGATTCTTTGAGATGATAGTCTCCTCCAGACCTGGGACCAACATGAATTCCTTGGTCCCAGTATATCTTTATCTCTGTCTGGCTGGACAATTTGAGACGAGAGTCCTGTCTAGTCAATCTTACTCTCCCATTAATAAAATATTAAAAACTCTCTAATCTCTCTCCTGCCTCAGTTTCTCTGGCATTACATTAACAATAATCAAGAACACTAAGGTTTGAATCTCATCTCAGATACTTCTAGCTTTATGACTGGGAGTATATCATTATTTCTCAATCTCAGTTTCTTCACATGAGAAAATAGTAATAATTGTTAGCATAGCACTTACTTCACATAATTGTTGTGAGAATTAAATGAAATAATGTATGTACAGTTCTTTGCAAATTTTAAAATGCCATATAAATGTCAATAATTATTACTATGATGAAGGAGGAAATAATTGAATTCATGTTGAGGGAGCTGGGACTTTTAAAAAATTGGTGGGAGATAGCTGGAGGAGTTGAAGATAACTTTCATCTGTCTTATATTTTGTCCAGAGCAGGTCCAGATATCAATTAATATTGATGAAAATGTCAATGTTGCTACTTGTCCAAGATTATCAGTGACTTTTTTTGTTAAAGGTATTCTCTCCATGCCCTATTTGCTTGAGCTCTGGACTTAAAGTCTGCTTGCGCTTACTGATATCTTAGAAATGTGCTATGATATCTTCATTCCCTAGAGTCACCAGAAATGGCTATTCCTCAAGGGGTCCTTTGGATCTCTTCTTATAGTATTAGCCATTTATGATATCTCATAAGCTGGAAAGAGAAATGAATAAAATTTGAATTATACATTCAACTTTTAATAATTGGCTCCATTACATATACTTCATAATGTTTTCATAGAAAGATTGGATTCAAAGACATCAACTTAGTCATAAGTAACTATACTTGGCCCTCAATAACACATGGCCTGTATGAAGAAGGACAGTCTGAATCATTTTTTGAAAACAGAGAAAAATTAGAAAATACAAACATTCAGTCATTCAACATTAATGTCCAATTCAACATTTAGTGCCCAATCATTTGCCAGCCACTGGCTTAGGAACTAGGAACACACAGATGAAAACAAAGTAGATCTTTATACTCAAAGGACTTCTATTTTATTGACTTAGACTCTAAAATTGTTCAAAGGGTTGATTTGCAATAAGAAAGAGAAAGATTAAGATTTTTAAAATTCTGTTAATTACTTTATTATTAAAAGGATTGAGGAAAGAATCTAGTATGTTGTTGAATCTTTTATGGAGGATTTATGGAAAGATATGTATGAGAATACCTCAGGGTGAGAATATATGCAAGGGTTGGAACAAACATCAAGGCAATGGTCATATCACTGAGATAGCACCCTTGTCTAAGCATACAAGAAACAAAACAAAAAAAAAAAAAAATAGATTGTGAGAAAAAAAAAAAAAACATGTTCAATCTACCTGCCAGTAAAATGGAATGACCATCAGTTAGTTATAGTCAGAAGACTTAACTCTATTTATTGTTCATGGGACCTTGAACTAATCACTTCTCCATTTTGAAGGAGTGGGATTAACTATCCCTTAAGACAACCACTTCTGACTCTAAATCTACTTCCTTTCTACTCTTTATGTATTCCACATATATATCAATTTATACAATTGTAGCCCAATAGAAGGGAAAGTTTATTGAGTCCTTTCCTTCACATTGTATACTAGGTACAAAGCCTGACAAAAAGTAAGGGCTTAATAAATGCTTGTAGCTAAATAAATTGATAAATTCTCTGATCTTATGATAAATGGCATAGTAGACAAAAAGACTGCTTTGGAATTAGGAAATCCTAGTTTAAGTCTTGACTATAACACATATTCATTAAATAACCATGAACTAAAAAATTGGCCTTTCAATACCTCAAATAAATATTTACAACTATCACTTGCAGATTCATATTGATGGAGAGAATTTCCACACAGGAAATTCATTTCATTGTTCCTGATACAACCTCAGAAAAAAAATGTTAGCATTCTTACGCTCATGTCTTCCCAAGCATGGACATCATAGATACATCCAAATTCCATTGATGCTAATGTCACAACTGAAGCCTTCAGAATTATAAATGTTGAATTTTCCTAAACCCCACCATATGGTCAAATGGCCCATAGTAAGTGAATTGTCACTGGTTTCATGTGGGCTGAAGGGCAAGGAAGACGCCTACTTAAGGTCTCCTGAAAAACACTGCCTTAAAAATGGGCTCCTCCTTCCTCTTCCTATTCCTTGCTGGAAAATAAGATTCGATTCATCTCACTGCACTAAGTACATGTCAGATTGACAAGCTCTGCATCTGCTCGGAGCAGATAGCATGATTGGGCCGGGAGAGCAGAAAGAGTGGAGCTGGCCATCCATCACTCACTATGGTCTCCAGGCCTTGGTCATCTAAACTCAGACAAACTAGGAACACACTCTCAGCTGAAAAAAATAGATGGCAACTGACCTATGCAAACAGAGTTCTCTCACTTCTGTTCATACACACACACATACACACACACACACACACACACACACACACACACACACACACACCAGCTGAGCCACCCCCAGCACCGCCACCTTTTCAAGTGATCAGTTATTCAGGAAACAACTGGGCAAACACTCTTCAGTGGAAAAGAAAGTTAGAATAAGCTGCCTCTTCCTGAGTTAATATACAATAGTATCTGTGTAGTATTACTTTCTGGCAGGGCTACTACATTCAAAGACATCAGAAAAGGGCTTTCTCATTAACATTTCACCTCTATCATTAGAAAATGGTAGCATTTTCTAATACGCCTCCCAAAAAAGGACAAATGATGAAGATTTGGGAATCTCATATGGGTGGATCAAACCTTTAGCTAGGTGTTGCTATGAAAGAATGTTGGATCTGAACTCAGAGAATTTGGGTCAAGTCAGGAAGTCCGAAGTTCAAATCTTACCTCAGGCATCTGGGCAAGGCATTTAAATCTGCTTGGCTTGTTTCTCCATCTTTAAAGTGAAGATAATAATTATTATCTATTTCCCAGGATGTTATGAATCTCTCATGAGATAATACAGTGCTTTTCAAACCTGAAAGCACTATAAAAATATAGAGATTATTATTCTGACTCTGCCTATTTCTATCTATGTGACCTTAGATAAATAATTTCCCTTCCCTAGCCCCAATCATTAAAGTCAAGGGGTTGGACTAGGTGATTTCTAGATTCCTTTTATCTCAAAAGTGTATGATGCAAACACTATCACTACACACACACACACAGACACACACACACACACACACACACACACACACACACACACAGACACACACACAATTCTATATAACTCTTTTTCCTCAAGGTGGATAGTACAGGTTTTGTTCAAAGATAGAAAAGCGACTGGAAAGAATATAAATGTCAAACCTGTGTAAATTTTCCCCTCCCACACTTCTCCATTTTTCCCCCAAGTCGGGAATGTCCTTTGTTGTGTCCTGGTCCATTACATCCGTCTGACATCTCTGGTTGAGAAGCAATCATCGAGCAGCGCTGGCCTCCTTACAATATAATGGCAATCAGTAACTGTAAATGTGCAGGCGCTGATAACAGGATTCATAGGGGTCAGAAAGGCGATGGAGAAAATAGGCATCTCAAACAAGAGAATAGCAGCTGCAGCCGACCTTGGCTAGATGGTATCATCGGAACGTGTGTTAATTTTCTGCTGTAAAACATAGGGAAGGCAAATGGAATCCTGATAAACAGACATCCTGAAGAGGAGGAGAAACACCTTGCTGCTTAAACAGGCACCCCTACAATTTAAATTAAATTTATTCCAGGACACTCTCCCTACTGCTTATAGGATATCCATTCTCAGGAGAGATTATGGGGAGTCACCGGGGAGGATTAAAGATACATTCATCAGGTTTATATTTTATGTAAGATTTGACCCTAATGAGGTCTGATTGAATTATGGGAAGCCAGTTCCGCATAAAGAATTAGCGAGAAAGAATACAAGAATACATGCATCCATATAAAGCCTGGATGAAGAGATTTGCTTACAAAATCAAATGAAATGTCTATAAAGTGTTGTAAACCATAAAACATGAGTTATAATTAATAATAGAATATTAATGATGTCTTGCAAACCTTAAAGCACTGTATAAACATGAGTTATTATTAATAATAATCAGGTATTAATGATAATTTCTTGAGAGTCTTAAAGCACTATATAAACATAAGTTCTCATAACTCATATTTATATAGTGCTATAAGGTTCACAGAAACATATTACACATATTTCATTTGACTTGTAAGAAAAATTTTCCCCACAGGTTTATTCTCATTATAATAAATATAATATCAAGATAAATAAAATATAAAATAATTTTAAAATTTAATAAAGATATTTTATAAACAATATTATTAAATATTATGCTGGTATATTATTAATAATATTCATCTAATTTTCATTTATTTGATGGAGTCCTGATAGAAATGTGCACTGTACAAATCACTATCCTACCAAGATCCTTTCATAGTTAATGATCTGCAGAGTAAAGCACTCATGATAAAATGTTAATTTTTGGTAACTTAATAAAAGTATTGGAATCTAAACTCATTCTCTACAGTCATCAAAAATCTTCTCTTAAAAAACTATAAAACAGGGATGAATGACATGGTCTTCATTGTTTCCACATGATTTTTATCTCTTCTGTAGGTTTCACTATATTTGGAAAGCTTTTTATTCCATGTAGTTTATATGCCCTCTTCAAATCTCTTCATTGAAAAATCCAGTGACTTTTTCTCAATCCTTAGCCTTATAGATATTTTTGCAATCTTTGCCACTAGAGACCACCACCTGCTCCTAGATATTCTTTCGTCCCTAGATTTTTGTAACATTGCTCCCTCCTGGTTTTCCTTTTATCTGTTCAACTGCTCATCAGTGTCTTTTGATGATTATTTATCCATATCACCCACACCAACTATAGGTGGACCCCCCAAAAAATACTGTACTGTCTTTTCATCCTGTACCATCTAATCTGGTGACCTTGTCAGCTTGATATATTCAACACTAGCTGATCAAGCATAGAATGCATATCAGTTTAAATCCAAAATCCATATATTCAGCCCTAGCATCGCCCTGAGCTACAGTCACATCATCAATTTACTCTTAGATATTCTGAATGAGATATGTTAGGCATCTCAAGCTCAATAGGTCTAAAACAGAACTTGTTATCTACTCTCTAAAACTTTGCCTTTTCCCAATCTTCCAATCACTGTCAAGGACAAGACCATCTTTCCAGTTGTTCAGACTTAAAACCTTAGTGTCATATTTAACTTCTGACTCTCACTTATCTAATATATCCTATCTATTGTTAAATCTTGTAATTTCTATCTTCATAATATCTCTCATATACATCCCCTTCTCTTCATTCATTCAGCCACAATCCTGACTCAATTCCTCATCACCCTCGTCTAGACTACTACTAAGGATTCCCCTGTCTAAAGTTTCTCTGCTCCCATCCATCCTCTATTCAGTTACCAAGCAGATTTTCCTGAAGTATACATTCAACCATTCACTCCCCTATTCAATAAACTCCAGTAACTCACGAATTTAACATAAACTCTTGTTACTTTAAAACTCTTCATAAGCTGGCCTCTTTCAACATTTTCTATTCCTTGCATTTTACTTCCCTCATTATCATACACCTATATTGGCCTATTTGCTTTTCCTCAAGTCAACACTCTATCTGTCTTCCATTTCTATAACTTTTCATCGACTTTCATTCATGCTTGAAATGCTCTGACCCTTCATCTCCTCCCTTGGTTTCTCTGACTTCTTTAAAGACAGTTCAAATCTCATCTATAAGAGACTGTTCTTTGTCCCATTCTCTTCTTCCCTTTGAGATTGTTTTTCATTTACATACCATATTACATTGCCTCTATTAACATAATAACAATTTTAATACTGTTATTGTTATTTTCATTATTTTTATAATAGAATGGGAAAAATATATAGCATGTAGGAAAATATCATGGCCATAGAGTCAGAAGATTTGGGTTTAAATGCTGCCTCTGATATTTATCATAGACAAGTTATTTTACATATATGTATGTGTGTGTGTATATATATATGCCAATTACAAATATGTATATGTGTGTATACATATATGTGTTCAATTGTTTTAGTTATGTCCAACTCTTTGTGACCGTATTTGGCATTTTCTTAGCAAAAATATTAAAGTGTTTTGTGATTTCCTCTAAGAGTGTGTGTGTGTGTGTGTGTATGAGTGTGTGTGTGTCCATATCTGGCCTCTGACTCTTACTATTTCTCTGATTCTATGCAAGTTATTTCACCACTGTTTGCCTCAATTTCTTCAATCACCAAATGGGAATAATACCTACAACTATCAACCCAGGAAAGTTGTGAGGATCAGATAGGATACTATTGTTAGGTGCTTAACACAGTACCTGGAATATAGTAAGTGCTTTACTAATGCTAACTATTATTAGTGTTTTTAATAATAATATTAATAATTATAATTATACCTATTCTTTCTTACAATTACAATATAGCTCCTTGAAAATAAGGATCATTTTTGTCTATCTTTGTATTCCTAGTACCTCATATATAATAAACACTTAATAAATACATGTGGATTGACCATTTGATACATGAACATTCATTGTATATATTGTTATTAATTTTTTCATATCAAACTTTTGCATGAGTGGATGTGCAATAATTTTGAACTTGATACTCTTCATTTGTTGAATTCTCAAGGATAATTTGAATCTATTTGTCATGGGGGTATTTGTCTTCAGTTACTTTATGAAAGTTGGTGAGTTTCTGGGGTATACTTAGTTACCAAGTAATGCCTTGGTAGGTATTCAGTAGGTATTATACTTTCGCATTCTGGAGTAATGTGTTACTTTCATTTCTTTGCAAAATCGGAATCAATGAATAATTCTAGATTCCTTAAGAATGACCATTCTATAACTTATGATGTCAGTGATCTGGTCTCAAATCACCATCATAATCCTCCATTTCCAGAAATAAATTTCTGTGATACAATGAGTTGTTCAGTTCTTCTTTGTAGATGCATTTTGGGTTAGATTAATTTAGATGTCATCCATGGAATGCCTTTTAGTTCTACTCATATCTTAGCCATTTCACAATATTGGTTACATTCAGTAAACCTAGTAATATATGCTTATTTTAATTTTTTACTACTACTTTATGATGTAGTTATTATTTTGACAGAGTTGCCTGGAATTGGGAATATTTCCAGGGCCATCTATATGTTGATATTCCTACTTCTAGTCTCAGCTTCATTCTAGGTTCTGGCATCAATTTAAGCCCTCGTACAACATTATTAAAGAAACCCTAAGTCCCTTCTAAAATCTCTTAAGAAAGGTAATGATTCAGCATCTTCCACTCTGTGTCTTTTCTACTTTTATCTTGTACACTATATGGACTTCTTCCCCACATTGACTGATGCAAGGACTCCAATCTTCTTGCCAAACTTAGTTAAACTTTCTAGTTTTCAAATTTTGAACATCCACAGTCTGGTTTTCTTTACATTGATTGGGTCCTGGCTCAGAAACTGTTATATAAAGTTTCTATTGTTTAAAAAAAATTAAATAAAAAAATTTTTAAAAAAATAAACAAGCTATGGATAGAAGAAAAGATTGAAAGAGAGAATTAACAGCTGCCTTCAAAAAATTAAATGGTCACCAAAGAAAGGTGATACCAACTTGTGTCAATATGGGGCTCAAAGGTTTACAAAGCACTTTGTGAATTGATCCTTACAACAAGGAAGAAGAAATAGTTTTTGCATGCCCGCTTTTCAGATGAAGAAACTGAAGTTCAAAGAGGTTGAAGCACATCTAGTCTTTGTTGGAGACAGGATTTGGGCCCACCTCCACCTGAATCCAAGTACATGGCTCCATCTGCTATGCCATATTTTCTCTCACTGGAAAAGGCATTTCACTTACTCCAATAGACAGACAGACTGTAATGGAGGGTAATTACTGGGACAGATTTTTCATCTCAGTATAAGGAAGAACTTTCTTACAATTATAACTGCCTAACAAAGAAATTAACTGTCTCACAAAGTAGTGAGTTCCTCAGCATTAAAAGTATTCATGTATAGGGTGAGTTTCTATCGGGAATGCTATAAAGCAATTTCTCACATTGGACATGGCAATGGACTTGACAGTTGCTAAGATCCCTTCCAACTATAAAATCACAGAGCAGGGAAAACTAGAGAAATTATAGTTACCTTTTAATCTATCTAACCTTCTTCTACAAGCAAATATTTGACTCCCTCCGTCTAATCCAACTAATTTTTTCTAAGAGAGTTTCTGAGAGCTCTAAAATTTAATCCTGCCTGAGGGAGTCCCTTAGTCCCTGCCATATGAAACTCCACAGATCCCTTGATAGAAGTGGACCTAATACTAATACTCTTTTGCTACAGATTTGATGTAAGAATGAAATGAGACTCATATGACATTGTAGTTGCTATTGCGGTTAAATCATTTTAGTTGATTAGTCAACTCTTCATGATCCCATTTGGTTTTTCTTGGCAGAGATACTGGAGTAGTTTGCTATTTCCTATTCAAGATCATTTTACATACGAAGAAACTGAGGCAAACAGGGTTAAATGTCTTGCCCAGGGTCACACAGTTGTTTGTGTGACTCCCACAGTGTCTGAGGCCAGATTTGAATTCAGGAAGATTAATCTTCCTGACTCCAGGCTTGGCATTCTATTCACTACACTATCTAGCTGCCCCCATAAATCATTGAATAGTAGACAAAAAAGTTTATTTTGCCCTAATACAGCAAGAATACTTAAAGAGGATATAGTGAAATTTATGTTCAGCTTTAGTGTGACTCCTCTCACATCCTCATCTGGTGAGGAGATCTAGCTCCATATGACTGGGCCTTTTTATGCCCTTAGGTTAATCAAGAATGCTGTCAGAGAAGCCAGGACCAACAGGTCTCAGAGACAGCTCTGTCTCCTTTTAGGAAAAATTATCTCTCTGTGGAAGGAAGGAGAGAGGAGGGGCTTGAGCATCCCCATATTAGGATTGAAAAGAAATGCTGGTAGATATTAATCTTTCCATAACAACCCCACAAGTTTCCTTGCTTCCAATATAAAAAAGGGATTACAGCTTTCTCGCAAGAAAAGAATATAAATCAGTGAAATTCTGAAGAACATATATATTGAGAGAATTGAAGTATAAAAATAGACCAGGTGATGGAAAGGCTCACCTTAAGTCTCTCTTGCCATACCTTCATATTCTCCTTTGTCAACTGGAAAGAATCATTGAGTCTAACCCCCTCATTTTACAGATAAAGAAACTGCCCAGTGCCATACAGGTGGTAAATATCTGAGGCAGATCTGGACTCAGATTTTCCCAAATCCAACTCTAACTATTGTAACGCCTAGTGCTCTAAGAGGAGAAGTTGAGCAATTGATTTAGATCAGGGGAAAGGCAACCTGAAGAAAAGAACAGAAAAGAGAAGGGAAAAATAGGAAAGAAAAAAGAAAGACAAAAGCATGGGAGAGCTTGTATATTGTGACTTTTAAGTGTTTTTAAATGATTTTCAAAACTTTTAGAAAAAAAAGGGACCCCCCCCAAAGGCCTCTATTTTCCCAGTAAAGTATAAGATAAGGTTATCAGTTGAGAGTAAGAGGATAGCATATGGGAATTTGAAAAGAAAAAAAAAGATGATTTAGAAAAGCTAACATGGAGAGTATGAAAAAAATTAATTGAAGAAACAGGTGAAAAACTGGGCTGTAATGAAGTACCATTTAAGATTAGATAACAAATTTGTAATAGATTCCTTCAGCACAGTTCTGACCTTCTCCAGTATTGAACAGCCTCTGAAAAGGAGCAGAGATGATGATGGAGGAGGGAATAGGGAAACCTACTCCCCGACAATAAGATCAAAGAATAAGCATAAAAGGGGGGGGGAGCTAGAGTGAGAGATGAAAGGATAAGAGGCTGAGACTGGCAAGGAATTTCAGAGTTCTATATCATGCAGTAGTTATGAGTGATGGTCAATTTAAAAAGGGAACTCTTCTTCTGAGTGATTGAGATATTATGTTGAGCACTTTTTATGAATATTATCTCATTTGATCCTTATTACCACCATGCCAAATCTGTACTAATATTATCCCCATTTTATACTCTAAGAAACTGAGACAAACAGAGATTAAATGTCTTGCTCATGTAATAATAGTAAATTTCTGAGAACAGATTTGAACTCAGGTCTTCCTAACTTTAGGTCCAGTGTTCCATCTACTGTGTCACCATCAGAAAGACCAGTATACTCAAGAGATCAATTATATTTTAGTCAATAAATATTTATTTAGTAACTACTAAGTGCCAGGCACTGGGCTAAGAGCTAGAGATACAAAAAGAGGAAAAAGACAATCCCTGTCCTCATGGAGCTTACAATCAAATGGAGGGGAAAACATGCATACAACACATGCAAGCATTCAACAGTACATACAAAACAAGCTATATTACAGGATAAATAAGAATTAATTAGCATAAGGAAGACACTGTTATTAAAAGAGGTTGGGGAACCCTTACAGTAAAAGATGGAATTTCGGGTTTATATTGAGAGGATTTGAGTTCAAGTCTGAACTCTGTTACAACTTATCTGACCTTGGAAAAGTGGCTAAGACTTTCTGGGGGCTTCAATTTTCTCATCTTTAAAAAGATGGAATTGGACAATAGTCCCATCGGGCTCCAATTCTAAAAACCCATGGCATACATGTTATATTCCCACATATAAGGCTGTTGGTTGACATTGAAAGAATTACTATGAGCCATTTCCTGAGAAGAAGAAATACAACCAGGAGGCTGGAAAATGACAGCAAAGAGAAGATGGACTGAGTAATAAAAATGGATGGATTGAATCTCAAAGGCAGACAGGTTGCTGAGTGATAGTGGCAAAGAGGTGGTCTAGAAATGGCAATAGGGAACAAGAGAGAGTCTTCCTTCTTAATTGCCCTTTATTCCATGATTCCACCAAGAATTAGAAAGAGCAGTATTTGTTGAGAGTCAAATTTTCTTTACTGCAATAAAATGGCATGAATGTAAATAAAGAGATCCAAAAGGAAGAAAAGCTTATTAATAGGGCAAATAAAGTCTCGGAGAGCTCAATAAAATGGAAGGAGGAGGAAGTGTGAGGTCGGGTTCAGGTGAATAGGGATGGGAGAGTGGAGAAAGGTCACCAGGGTTAAGGATTTGGACTAACACAAATGAATGAGGGGAATAAGTGGAATTTGTGGGGAGCTGGTTTGCAACTGAGAAGTGATAGGGACAGGGGAGAAAATGGGGAAGAGGAAGGGAGAAGTAGTTAACTGAAATCTATTCTCCATTTGTATTCTGTCCAGGGACTTAAGTCTACTAAACATAGGGTCAGCATGGTTCAGAACCATTAGCTTTCCTCCTGATCACTCTAATATCAGGGTTTCTGAGGGTGGAGATAGCAATGAGTATCTGGGCATAAACCTAAAAGCATCCGAGTCTAAATAACTAATAAATAACTAATAATCCAATAAATAACTAAATAACTAATAAATAACAAATATTCCAACCTCCCTGCAGTCCACAAATGATGGAGAATGCATACAACCAAAAGATATTCCCCACATGGAATACTCAGCTCTTCATTACTAAATCCCCAGAAACAACAGTCTCTTTAATCTCTTTATTACCTCAGACTTGGACTATAAATACCCTTTGGAAGAAGACTCTCTGATGCTCTTGGTGCCTGAGATAGGACTTTGTGATGTTGTAATCCCCATTATACTTTCATAGGGATTTTAGATTTAGATCTGGAAGAGACTTTAAAGGCAACAAATCTAACTCCCTTATCTTGCAGATGGGAAAAGAAATGCACAGTAAGATTGGTTAAGTGACTCATCCAAGGTCACATACCTAGTATCTGAGCCAGGATTCAAATCCATGTTTTCCCAACTCTGAGTCCAAGACCCTATCTACCATGGCAGGCTGTTACTCTCAATCACTGTCATCTAATAGTTTCACGTCTAATAGTCTTATCTTCCCAACTAGAATTGCAAAGGCTTCTTTCCCATACCCTACAATGTCCAATAAATGCTGGAAATAGACATTCAATAGATGCTTAGTTGTGAAGGTCTTGACTAAAACAGGGAAGCATTCACTGGGTCAGACAGTAATAGGAAAGAGAAAGGGGGTCCCAGTAACCAGAAACAATGGGGGCCCAAAGAAGTCACATGTGGAAGTTTGGTTTCAAACTTCAAAAGGGAACAATGAAAAGTTTCCAGGCTTCTTCCCTCCTGGGCAAGCAGAGGATCTATTCTCTCATCTTTCTCAGGGTGCCCAACTCATGGGGAGAAAAGCAATGCTTAGATCTGGCCTGATTTAAGTCCCATCTTTGTTCTACTCCAAAGCTTACCCTCAAACAGTTCTTCTCAACCCCCAAGTGCTGCTATTCAACTTAAGGCTTCTGCATGAATTGCCTGTATTAAGGGGGCCTGCATGGGGTAGTTTTTCCACTGTGTTTAACTGCTAATTAATAAAATCTGGTGAGATTTTATGGTATTACATTACTGTTAATTTTCAACAAATATGATCTGATAGGTCATCCTGAAATGGCTTCTTCCTATTTATTACCAAAAGTTAGATTTACCTTTTGGACTTTTTATTCATTTAAATTCTCCTGAAGGCTCTGCTACCTTTCTTCTATGTGGCACAGCCTTCTCCAAGAGAGATCTGTCTCTGAAGTGAGATGAGTCTCTTGGGAAATTTCCTAGTACATAATAAAGCACCTCTTCCATCTGTTCTTCAATAACATATGGTGTATCCTATATGAGCACAGCAAATAACAAGATGACTCAAAAATCCTCTCCTTTCATACATTTTAGGCCAACTGACCCCCTTATTCTTCCTTATAAATGACATTTCATTTCCCATTTCTGCACCTTCAAATTGACAATCACATATTTGGAATATACTCCCTCCTCATCACTACCTTTTTAGTATTTATTTTATTTTTGATTTATGGAATAAAACAAACATTTCCATAATATCATATAACCACTATTTCTGAAAACATATAGTTTCCTTCACAAGCCAACTTGAAAATCACCTTCAACATGAAGCCTTTCCTGACCTTTTTAAGTGTTCATATCTCCTCAGTCCTTATCTTTTTCTGCAAATAAAAATACTTTGTATTGAATAAGAACTGGATAAGGGATTTTACTGGCATAGGACATTTCTGATGAGGATACTACATCTACCAATTCAAGATAGTACTCTATCTGCTGCCTAGACAATAGCCTGGGTACTGAGGAAAAGGTGAAATGACCTTCCCCAATATTAGTCAGTATATGTCAAAGATTGGGCTCAAACCTAATTCTTCCTGAATTTAAGACCAGCTCCCTATCCATTGGGCTACTTTGCCTTTCTGTCTTTTGTATAGATCTTGCATATATTTTTGCTGTCTCTACAACAGAATTTAAGCTCCTTGGTGGCAGGTATTTATTCATTTTTGATTTTCTTATCCCCGGGGGATTAGCCAGTATCTATCCTATATTAAGTCAGATTTCTGATAATTGTTTGTTAATTGATTGGTGATTATCAGTCTTTCGCTTAAATGTGAAAATTCCCTTTGAAGAAGAAGCTACTCAGTTTCCTTTTCTTCCTAGTAAGAGAGATCTAACCTTGCATTCTCGACCTTGGAAAAAATCCAGAAAGATTCAATTTAGTTTCTACCATCCTCTCCCTTTGCCCTGATTCCAGGGACTCTTCCCTATGCGTTTCGGGTTCTTCGAAGGACCAGAGATTATTTCTTAAATATGATGGTTCTGAAATCTAACCAACTAATACTTCACTCTCTTACTCATTCATTTTCCCCTTCTATTTATATAAAATCTAACTCATTGCCTGGAACCAAAATTGCTACTAACTTCTGGGTATATAGTATGCTGTACTAGGAGGAGACACAGAAAAAGGAGGAAGAGGAAGAATAAGGGGGAAAGGGGGAGAGGAAGAATGAGGAGAAAGAGAAGAAAAAGGAGGAGAGAATTAATTTTAAGAGGAAAAGAAAAGTGTATTGCTATCAAACCACATCCTTCTAATAGCACTTTTGTTCTAAGAACTGGCACTCTTTCATTTCAGGTCTGCCACTAAGCCATGTTCTAACTTTTCTGCAATCTAAGATTAGCAGCAGATGAGATAAAATACCTACTGTCTTCTTTGAACACTTAATTTCCTCCCCTTACTTCATATTTCCTTGCCTCATGTTCTATTTAGACTGTACTTTTCACTCTAGTCCTGGCACCAAGTTGGCCTGTACCAAAACTAAGTGCCTAGAATCAGGCACCTACCTTTCTTTTCCTTACTGGACAGAGTAAGCCTCCTTAGTGTCCTTTAAGTCACATCACAAGGAACTTCCTTTTCTAAAGGATTAGAACATCCTTGAGGAAAGGGTTACACAAATTTCTTTTAAGGATGATATTTTATGAAGGATGCCAACTGATCTTTTCTCATATCCTCGCAGCCTCCCCCTTCTTCATACACAATGTCAAATCTGTTGGCTGAAACCAAGATTTTCATTGTTATCTCAACTATATCAGGCATGTGCCACCAGACATTCCTTTCCAGAAAGTTTGAAGATAGAAGAAGGGGGCATTCATTCAACTTAGAAATAAATCTGTAGAGACTTCAGAAGAACAAAGATATAGAAGAGCAAAGTAACAGCTCGGCATGAGAAAACTAATTGCCACCATGCTGAATATGAGTCAATCAAGTGCATTGTAGGGAGGCCATAATCCTGTAATTTTTATATATTTATATTTCATAACAAAATTGGCAAAGACTCTCTTCAGCAACCCCAGACTTTGTTCTTGGTTTCCTTCTTTCTTTTCAAGTACCAAGTAATTTGCCTACTTAAAGCTCCTAAGGCCTTCAACATGTACTATATTTGGTTTTGTCCTCCTGGGCAATTCCCAGTGCTCCAGGATTTATTTCTTTACCCATCCTCTACCATCACCATGAAAATTTACCTTCCACATGCTTTATTAGAGCATTTCTTGAATATTAATTAAACTAATAAATTAATTCACTGCATGATATGTGACAGTTAATGCTTCACTATATAATTTATACTAATCATATTCATATTTTAGAAATAAACAAATACTTTAACCAAAAGGGAATGTATGGCTAATAGTGAAAATTTGGGAAAATGTTGCAAAGATTTAAGAAAGATATTTCCAGCCAAGGGGGCCTTTCAGTATTTCTCTAATTATACTCTGTAGATAGGTAAGTAGTCTTCCAGTGACTAAGACCAGTTCTTTATATGCAATTGGGGTTACTATAGGCATTAGTGGCTGAGGAAGGTAGTATATAAGCATTTATTCTCAATGCTTACAAACAAACAAACAAAAAACATCAGAGCTATAGAAAAGCTTCTTTTGGTTTTATTTAAGTAAAAGGAAAGTTTTTTAAATAATCTTGTTAATACTTAGGAAAGTATAATATAGTTGAACTTTAAGGATACTTGTATTCTAGTCTTAGCTCCTGCCACTCACTCACTGTGTAACCTTGAGCAAGTTATTCGACCTCTCTGGAGTTTAGTTCCCGCCTTGGTGCAGATAATACCAGGGTTGTTATAAAGATCAAAATAATGGGGAAGATGGGCTAATGAAGACTCTATCCTGGGAGGATGCTTAGAGTTGCCCTTCCTTGGTGAATTATGTGAAGCATACTCAGATATTCCACCCTGTTCTCATCCAACCTACTACCTTGTGACCTTCAAAAAGTGAGAAGAATCATCAGCGGATCTACTCACAACTGAAGTTGGTTACAAAATCCACTAGAGATAGCAAATAACAGAGGAAACAGTCACAAATGGGTATGAAAAGAAAATCATGTAAGGATGGCAATAGCTTCAGAAATCAGGAGGCTTTCAGATAAAAAGAAGTACCAAGAAGATGATAGAAAGACATTAATTTTCAGATTCCAGAAGATAGCTCACTGAACCTAAGGAAAATCACAAAGACTCCACAAAGAGAGGTCAGACTTTCAGGGTCAGGAGTCAGAAGCTATTCCTTGAACCCATACATGTCTTTTTCATGTGTGTCTCACTGCATTGATACTTCAAGGATGAGTCCCTCTGTCCAAAGATTTACTGTGTGCAAGGGAAAATATTCCCTTAAATTGAATTGGATGATTTGTAGCAATTGTTCCTTCTTTATCTTCTCAATAAATTCCTGTTCTAAAAGCTAAGAAATAATTCTGTTTATTGATAATGAGCACTTTTTAGGGGCTCAGGTTTTACAGTACTAAAAATCTCTCAAAATTTTCCCAGAGTATAAAAGTCATAGAAGGGAGAGTAATAAATAGAGAGTCACCATTTGGGTTCCCAACTAGCCAGTGTGAATAGTAGTTGGGGAAGAAAGCCCAGAACAGATGCTACACATAAAACATTTGAAAAGTATAAAGCATCTTGTAAAATATAAAATGGTAAGAAACATCACTGGGCAGAAACTACATGGCAGAATGGATAGAGTACCAAGCCTGGAGTCAGGAAAACTCATTTTCCTGAGTTTAAATCCAACCTCACTCACTTACTAGTTTTGTGACCCTAAGTAGGTCACTTAATCCTATTTACTTCAGTTTCCTTATCCATAAAATGAGATGGCGAAGTAAATGATAAACCATTCCAATATCTTTTTACTAAGAAAACCTGAAATGGGATCAAGAAGAATCACACATGACTGAAAATGATTGAATAAAGAGGTATCATACAGTGGAATAAGCAATATAAATCAGGAAGAAAGAGAGGATTGAATGCTACTTTCAGGAGTTAACAGACATGTAAGCTTGGAAAAAAATCATTTAATCTCTCTGAGCCTCAGTTTCTTCCTATACAAAATGGGGATGATGATATTACCTCCCTCAAAGGGACATTATGAAACCTAAATGAGATAATGCATAGGGTTTCCTTTTGCAAACTTCAAAGCATTACTTAAATGCTATCTTTTATCAGCAGAACTAATAAAAGAAATTTATCTTAAGCAATCATTCATAAACTCAGCATTTTCCAATTTAATAAAAAGCATTTTGAGGAAACTGTTATTCCTAAGCCTAGAAGCAAGCTTTTCCCCTCATTTTGACTCTTGTGCTATTTTGATGATGAATTATATAGAACATTTATATATATCCTCTGTACTGGCCCATGTACATGTATGCATGCATGCATACACAGAAAAACACACACATACACACACAAACACACACACTCACTCCTAAAACTCAAAATAAAATGGAAAAGACTACTGAAATTTTCTTCCCTTCACAGTATATAGATTTCTCCCTAAAAGTAACATTCTAAAGGAAACTAAGGATCAGGGAAATCATAAACCAGCCTGTCATGAAACCACAGATACCCAAAGAGTCCCAGAAGCGCTCACCACAGAGCTAGCTAAGCCTCTGAGAAACATATCAAGGTCCACTGCTTTCTGATGTACACATTTACCAGAATTTATGTTGCCCTTCACCTGGATTGATTCCTGGGGTTAAGAGTTATTGTGTTTACTTTGGTGAGGAGTAAAAATGAAACTCGGCTTAGACTTTATTCCCACTCCAAGCCAATATGACCATATTGTAAACCCAGAAGAATCACTCACTGTGTGTGTATGTGTGTATATCCAATCCAGCCAATTATTCAAATTTGTATTTTTTTCATAAAATATGATTTTCTCATTTCCATTTTTTATGCAATATAGTCATAGGCTCATATATTTAAAACTGGAAAGGGTCTAGAGTCTATTTCTTCCAATCTCCTCATTTTACAAATGAATTAACTGAGCCCAAGAGTTAAGTGACTGTGCAGCTTTGCCCAGATCTAGTGCTTCTACTTGCAGACGCTACCTTTGTCTCTGAGATTTCCCAGTGAGCATAGCTTGATCAGAATTCAGACTTAGCATACCTGTGGTCTCTGCCTTTTCCTCAAGGAATTCCTGGGGAGTTATAGCTTCATCTTGCCCAACTATACTTTCTGCCTTTGCCCTTACATCAGGCCCATCTGCCTGTGGCCTCCTTACTTCCACATTTTCTAAGGATATTCTGCATTATTACCAAGATAATGGACCTCTGGTTTCTGGCTTCTTTTCTTGTATCAAAATTCTCCAGAAGTCCTGTATTGTTCTTATACCAAACCTACCTCAAATCCCATCTGCTTCCTTCTGTCCAGATTAACCTAGGCTGTATTCTTCTGCACAATGAACCTCCTGGGTTTCAGAAGATACAGCATAAGAACCGTTGGATTTCCTTGTAATCTTTTTTTCTCACTATTTTCATCCTCCAACACTCTCTGAGACCTTTATTCCTCTTTGAGGACATTTTTAACTTCCCAGCACCCACTATACCTTCACCTACACCCCTACATACACAAAAAAATCCAATTTTTCAAACTTACTCATTTTTTATGATTACTCCACCTCAGTTTCATACAAAAAATAGTCACAACTCTTGATTTTGTTATCACCCATAAGTGTTCCATGTTCATGAACCCTGAAATTCTCTCCTCTGATCCCTAATTTTTACCATTATATCTTTCCTTCTGACTTATCACCTAATCTTTTTCTTCATTCTCACTGTGACCTCCATCCTTCATTACTATTATTATTATTGCTTTTTATTTTGGGTTTTTTTTTCCCCAGGCCACCACACTTGTGCTGATTATACTCTCTTCCTTTCCAGTCTTCACCTTGAACTACCAATTCAATTCTATATTGTCCTCTCCATTCAAGTCCCTTGCTCCCTTATTTAACCTTATCTGATCACTAAGTCCCAACTTTGGATTGTTCCACTATTCATTGCCTTCACTTCAGTTTTTATGGTGTTTGAATAGAGATGTAAAATAAAATTTGATTGGGTCCTCTACAAATTTATTTCATATAATCTCCACTGGTTCCTTACTGTATTGAAAATCTTTTTCTACCTTCCTAATCAACTCACTATCCCACCCATTACAGAATCTTTTCCAAACCTTTCCATCCTTCTTCAAACCTTTCATAGTTCTCCCTCCCCCTCTTTTCAAATGAATCTTACTTCATATTTAACTGAAAAAAATTGAAGCCATAAACTGAGAACTCTCTTTTGATTCTTTCCTCCTCACCTTATTTTACTCGCATGCTTCTCTCCACTATTTCTTCCTTCAACCCTCTCACATAAAGAGCTAACCCTTCTCATTGCCAAGATAAACCCTTCTGTCTATATACATGGTTCCATTCCATGTCTCTACCATCCTTAAAACCCTTCCTTGATGTGTCCATCTCCACTAGCTCTTAACTTGAATGTTTACTCTCTTTTGTGTCTAAACACAAAAACACAAAGGAGTTTATCTCATTTCTTCTCTTTTCTCTGGCTCCAGATATAATCATGCAATTGAAAGAGCTCTTTCTAAAGTTAGCAATAATCTCTTTCTTACCAAATTTAATGGTCTTTTCTCCATGCTCATCCTTTTTTGAACTCTGTAGGCTTTGACACTATTAATCTACTTCTCCACCTTGATACTCTCTCCTCTCTGGGTTTTCATGAAAATTTTTTCTCCTGGTTCTCCCCCTAGATGTCTGATCTTCATCCAGGTGACAACTCCTAATCATGGATATCATCCAAGTCTCTCTACTAGAAACTTTTCTCTTCTCCATTTATGCTATTCCCAATTAGATATCTCATCAAATCCTATAAATTCAATTACCATTTCTATACAAATAATTCTCAGATTTATTTATCCAGCCCCAACATCCAGACTCACACCTCCAACTGCTCGTTGGCTATTTCAAACTGGTTATCCTATAGACATCTTAAACTCATCTAAAACTGAACTGATTATCTTTCTTCCCCAACCTTCCCTTCTATTTATCTTCCCTTTTATTAATGTGGGTACCACTGTCTTTCTAATCACCCAAGCTTCTAATCTAGATACCATCCATGATTCCTCACTCTTTCTCACACATACACATTGTCCCCACATCCAATTTGTTACCAAGTCATATCAACATTAGCTCTGCAATATTTCTCACTTATGCCCCCTATCTTCCCTCACACAGATACCATCATGCTGTAAGTACTTATCTCATGATGCCTGGGCTATGACAATTGCTTTCCAATTGGTCTCCTTACATTTCTATCCTTTCTATTTCATCCTTACTCAGCTGCCAGAGTAATCGTTCTAAAATGCAGGTCAGATCATGAACTCCCCCCTCCTCCCCCACATACACACACTCTCTCTCTCAATAAATTCCAGTGCTTCTCTGTAACCTCCAGGATCAAATACAAAATCCTCTGTTTTGCTTTCAAAGCCCTTCATAACCTGGCTACTTCCCACTTTTTCAATCTTCTTAGATTTTACTCTGCTCCACAAACTCTATGATTCACTGATGCTGACTTCCTTGCTCGGCTTGACACAAGACACTTCATTCACCTGCTCTGTGAAATTTCTGTCCACCATCCCTTGAATATTCTTCCTCTTTATCTCCTCCTCCTAGCTGCTAGTAAGTCCCACTCATATCCACCAAATTACTTTATATTTATATTTTTACATATGTGTGTGTGTGTATTTTTGATCTCAATCAAATGTAAATTTCTTGGGGGGCAGAGACTTTTTTCTTTCTGTCTGTCTGTCTTTCTTTTTTCTTTCTTTCCTTCCTTCTTTCTTTCTTTCTTTTTCCTTTGTAACCTAAAACCTAGTACAGCATCTGGCACACAGTAGATATTTATTAAAAGTTTGCTCATTCATTCATGGGAAAGTGTTTATGGGCATTTTGCAAAAACCTGAGCCAGTCTAAGACAATGGTAGGGGATGCTTCTGAAGTTTCGCTTGCCAATGATACAAGTCCTAAGATTTCTTTCTCCTTGGGATTTTGTTCCCAAATGTGCATTAATATGCTAGTGCCATGGTTCTCATTTCAATTGTTCATTAGTAACATGATTCAAAGCTTCAAAGCATGCCAGTACTTTGATGGAAATAAGATTGTGTATTTCTAGAGGTGCAAACCTCCTTGATTGGGATAAGAAGTGGAACAGTTAGTCACATAGGAGATTAGAATAGAAAAGGAATTTCAGCAGTTCCCTAGACCAGAGAAATCAAGTCCAGGAGAGAAATACTAAATTTTGATAGATGAAGAATCTAGTTCAAGTTAAACTTTTGAGATGGAACTGCTCTTTAGAGAAAGAGAGATTCAAGAAGGATGATACCTCATAGTAGAAAGAATGCTCATTAAGGACTCTAGAAAAGGTTAGCAGAGAGGGAACGATAAGCATTTCACAAGGAAAAAGAAAATTTCTAGTATTAGGATTTATGGAGTACCTTTTCACAATGTATGTTCTCTATATCTGTGCATCATTACCTTCATACTTTCTCTATAAACTTTCTGTATAAACACTGTATAGGCACTGTGTCCCTGATTTTTAGAACATGAAATTGTACCAACTGTTCTTTTTTAATCTTGGGTTATTTTATTGTTTTTTTTAATCAGTCTCAATAATATTTTACTTTTTAAATACATGAAAAGACAATTTTCAACATTAATTTTTATAAAACTTTGTGTTATAAATTTTTCTCCCTCCTTTTCTCACCTCTTCCTTCCCCAAGATAGCAAACAATCTGATATAGATTAAATAAGTGCAAATCTTTTAAGCATATCTCCATATTTGTCACATTGTATGAGAAAAAAGCAGGCCAAAAGGAAAAAAACAGGAAAAACAAACAAATAAAAATATAAAAATATTATACTTTAATCCCCATTAAGTCTCTATAGTTATCTCTCTAAATGTGATTGGCATTTTCCACCCCAAGTTTATTGTATCCAAGTGTTCTTATTCCACCATTTCAGTAAATACTTTTGTTCAGTGGTATCAGTCATGTCTGGCTCATCATGATCCTATTTGCAGTTTTCTTGGCAGATATACTACAGGAGTTTTCTATTTTCTTCTCCAGTTCACTTTGCGGATGAGGAAACTAAGGCAAACAGGGTAAAATAATTTCCCCAGGTAATTATCTATAACTGTTTGAGGTTGGGTTTGAACATACAAAGATGACTCTTCCTGACTCCAAACCTGATGCTCTATTCCCTTGCCACCAAAAATTAAATTAAATTAAAATTTTTAAAAACAAGTTAAGTCTGATTGTTAGGGGAAACAAATTGCAAACAGTGTTAGAGCCGTACCCTTCAAGGTTCTACTTAGAACTTTAAGGGTGAATTAATTAATTGGCTGCCCTCTGAAAATTCCAAGTGTAATTGTGAGTATGCAAGTCAGAGGAGCAGCCCAGAGAAAGTATCTGCTACTTTATGAACTATTGCTAGTATCTTCCAATGTTTGCTGAATGAAACCTAGAGATTCTGAGCAGATTATCCCCTCTGTCCTCCTCAGATGGTCTTGAGACCATCATTAATGTACTAATCACTAATTGTACAACTTTTTCCCCTTTGGGGATGAGGAGAAAGGCCTTAAACAAGATCTTAATGGAGGAGCTTTTTGGTTAAGTAGATGACCCTGAATTCCAACTAGATCCTAAATATAAATGCATAAATTTCCTGGAATATCTACAGTTGTAGCAAAAAGAAGCTCATTCTTATGGCTCTCTCATGGAATGGCTTTAGTCTTTGTTGGCCTGGTACAAGTGAACTTGTTCTGAGGCAAGTGATCATAATGGATATGATGGTCTGGGTCAGCAAAAAAGAAAAGTAAGTGAATTAGTGAACATCTGTGATTGAGTCAAGGATAAATTAGTGTGCTCCTCTTGAATCTTTACTCCTGAGAATTAAGGAAACACCAACTACCCTATTTTTTCCCCTCACATGATCTCTAATCATATTATAAAGTCCAGAGTACCTGGAGATATAAAACAAAGTTACTGAATGGCTGGCTCATACCCATACTCTGCAAGCCATTTTGTTGTTGTTGTTGGGTTTTGGTTTTTGTTTTGTTTTTTTTTTTTTTTTTTGCAACTAGGACTGACTCAAGTGAAATGGGCTGCCTTAGTAGATAATGAGTTCCCTGTCAACAAACTTCATGGGTCAGGTATTGTGGCATCTTGGGGTTTTAGAGCTGTAAATAATCCTAGATGGTAACTTGTCTAACTTTCAGGAAAGGATTTCTAGAGGAAATTTCTGCTCATTGATAATTTGAACAAAAGGATTTCCAAGATCCCTTCCAGCTCTAATTTTCTGCATTTAAATAATTTGCAATCTAAGCAATGACAGAGTTGAAACAATATTTCAATAACCAAATCAGATAATCATTCCAACCTTTCAGTTCTCTTGTTCCACAAAGACTGATCTATCCCTTGTTCCCCCATTCGTTTTTTTTTACCAGTCTCTTTGTCTCACCCCATCTCTTCCAGTCTCTCTCTATTTTATAGATGCATGCACACATACACACACACACACACACACACACACACACTCCTTCATGCATGAATAAACTCAAAAGGTAAAGTCAGCTGTATTTACACATGTTTATTAAACATTCAAGGACTACTAACAACAAATAACTAAATAGTGAATTGTTATTTTCAGGAGTGGAAATGACAAGTATCTTTCCATGTCCTCTCATCCACAAGTGACCCTAGTTGTAAAACCATATTATTTGATAGAATCTGAAGACATGTCATTATCACTTAATTCATTCATTGGTTCTCACTTCCTAACTAAACTTGCTAGGAGAAGAGAAATATTAGCACACAACCTGGACCTCTAAGTAGCAAACTTCCAACTCCACAGCTCAGCAGTTTGAAATTGATTAAAGAATCCAAAAGCTTGGCTTCCATCCTAACTAATTACAGAGGGTGTTAGGTCCCACAATCCTGGTGCATTATTCAAGACAATAGGTGAAGTCACCTCTTGATCCCCTGACACTCCTCCCTAATTTCCATTTAATTCATCTAACTCTACAAGAAACCCTGGAATGGAAAGACCCAATTCTAAGAAAGGGCACTGACAGATCTCAGGATCTCTTCAGATAATCATAATAGTTTCCATTTCTCTAGGGTTTCAGTACTTAGGACACAGTGACTCTAAAAGGTGAAGACACATGCAAATATTATCCCCTTGCATAAGAAGAATGACTTTTCAACTTCATAGTTGTTGGAACCTGTATGAGAGGAAGCACTTGATTATCAATTGATAGTATTACTCAAGGGCACCAGGAAATAACTAGACAATCAAGCATGTGAGAGGCTTGACAAAGTTGGAAGCTGACCTGAGTTCCATGAACATTGCAGCATAGAGAGGCAGTAGATGTTATGAGCATGTGTTTCAAGAGTGATAGAAGACAGAAACAGAATAACACACAGGAAGGGATACCAAGTGACTTATAGACAGAAAAAATATGGAGACATTGTGTCACTGTAGAGAAGAGTTTGACTCCATCGCTACTTATTTCAAAACTGATTTGTCCTGTCCAAGTAAAAGTGAACAAATGAAGAAACTTAGAGCATTCAGCCCTTTCCCCAATATGGGCATTGAGATATTCCCCGCAAAGCTAAGTCTCACACTGGGTTCAGCACTGTTGTGAACACAATTGATGAGTATGCTGAATCTGTGCTATCTTTACCTAGGGGAGGGACAGGGAATAAATTTGGGGAAATCATGAGTAAAAGGAATGTGGATTCATTCATTCCAATGAGGTGGGATACCTAAGGGAAATCTTTTGAATTTAAACATTTCCATTAATGTGAAGAGCAAAATGATTAGCAGTTTATCGATTGGTTGTGTTTTTGTCTCAAAGGTGTAGAAGGAGGAGATGGGTTGTCACTTATGGAAAGGAACAAGAACTAGCCTACTTAGCAAGACTGATTCAGGGCCAGCAGAGAACTTGAGGCCATTCTCAACTAAAGACAAATGTAATTAAATAGATCGTTATTTCTATATCCTCCACTAGAACCCTGCTCTGGTACCTTATTGTGGTATGAAAGAAAGCCTTTGCCCTCAACGCAAATGCCAACAAAGCTGTGTGAGGGGCCTTTCTATGTATCATATAAGCTAAGTATAAAGAGGCTTAGCTTCATAAGGATAACTATTAACTGATGCATAATTTCAGTTATAACAACTCAAAGGTTATTTAAGGAGATATGGAGGACTTGGAAACAAAGCACCATAAATTAGAAATCACAGAATCACTGATGTTAAAAGTTTAAAACTAAATGAGCCCTTAAGAGATTTTCTATTCAAATCCTTTATTTTACAATTGAGAAAAATTAAGTCAAAAAGGTTAAGTGTCTTGTCCAATGTCAAAGAAATAGAAAAAAGCAGAAGCTGAACCCAGGTCCTTTTGACTTCCAACTATCCTGCATTGATTTACAAGAAAAATCAGAATTTGTATCTGAGCCCTGCTTTAGATGCTGACCAAGATCTAGAGTACTAGAGTCCTAGAGTACATTTAATCTTTTGCAATCTCAGTTCCCTTATCTATAAAATGGGGTCAATAAAGCAACTTCTCCATTTACAAGAGTATGAAGAAAACACTTTGTATACCTTTAAATAGCATATAAATATGAGTTATTATTTTAAAGTATAAGTATGATTATATATATGATATAAGAAAGAATACTTGGAAGTCATTCCAACTGTATCAGGTAGCTTCCTTTTATATGAATTATCAATCCCATTCTTGACATTTCATATATTACTCTTTTTTCTTGTGAATAAACCCCACTATTAGCACACTTGTGATCTGGGGTCCATGTAAAGAGAGGCAGAAGAGAAACAGGGAGTAAGTATTGGCTGGAGCTAGGGCATGCAAGGACAATGGGTAAGAATTTAAGGATTAAGGTGTCACAAATCATTGAACTGAGGGAAACTCATTGGTTTAGGAAACCAGAAAAGGAAAAAGCCATGACTCAGAAATAAATCAGGTTTATATTAAGTTAAAAAGGAATCCCAGGATTAAGAATGTTCAACTTCTCTTTTGATTGAAACTGGATCCTCAGAAAGCAGAATTTCTAGTTTAGAGTAGGTTTTGGACATTTTAAAATTTATTGATTTAATATTTTTCCCAGTTACATTCAAAACAAATTTTAACATTTGTTTTAAAGATTTTTGAATTCTAGGTTCTTTCTCTTATCCTCAACCACAATTAAGAAACAAAATATGAAGTTATGCAAAACATTTCTATAATCTTAAAGGAGAGAGGGGCCAACACATACAAAAATGTTTGTGGCAGCCCTTTTTGTACTGGCAAGAAGCTGGAAATAGAGTGGATGCTCATCATTTGAATAATGGCTGAACTAAGTTATGGTATGTGAATTTTATGGAATATTATAGTTCTATAAAAAAGATCAACAAGATAATTTCAGAAAAGCTTGGAGATACTTACATGAACTGATGCTAAGTGAAATGAACAGAACCAGGAGATCATTGAATGTAGAGGGCTGAAACTCTTGAATCAATGCACTGAGGTCAGGACAACTGAGCACTTGAGGCTAACTACAGATTGGATAATACTCTATGGGCATATTCTTGGAAAATGGCCCTTCCCACTATCCTGTGATGGCTCAATGATCTGTGTATACATTGGATTGTAGGAGGGACTAGGGAGTGAAGTAAGACTAGCCAGGATCAATTTGGCAGAGGCCGAGGAAGAAGGAGGTTGTGCAGATTCTGCTTCCATGCCCTTCACTTCTTCCCCTAAAGACCAAGAATAAAAACTAAATATTTTTGCTTATCCTGATTCCAGCTGATTCTAAGGTATGTTGGATGCTAACATGGTCATCACAATTGTACGCAACAAGAAGATTATATGATGATCAATTCTGATGGAAGTGGCTCTTTTCAGCAATGAGATGATTCAGTCCAGTTCTAATGATCTTGTGATGAAGAGAGCCATCTATACCCAGAAGAAGGATTATGGGAACTGAGTGAGGATCACAACATAGCATTTTTGCTCTTTTTGTTATTATTTGCTTGTATTTTATTTTCTTTCTCATTTTTTTCTTTTCTGATCTGATTTTTCTTGTGCAGCAAGATAATTGTATAAATATGTATGCATATATTGGATTTAACATATATTTTTACTATGTTTAACATGTACTGGATTAGTTGCCATCTAGGGGGAAAGATAAAGAAAGGGAAGGAAATTGGAATACAAGATTTTGTAAGGGTCAATGTTGAAAAATTATCCATGCATGTTTTGAAAACAAAAGGCTTTAATAAAAAAAAAGATAAGGAAAAAAAATAAATGTCAAGTTGTAAAAGAAAATACAGATCTCCCACCTTAATGAAAATAAAAACCTTCAAGAGAAATTAAGTTTTAAAAAAAGAGATAGAGAAATAAAGAATGCTTTAATCTGTATTCAGACACAATCAGTTCCTTCTCTGGATTTTGATGGGATTTTTCATTATAAGTCTTCCAGAGTTGTTGTGGATGATTATACTATTGGGAATAACAAAGTCATTTACAGCTGATTATCTCAGAACATTGCTATTACTTTGTAATCAGTATATTTTACTTTGTTCATGAAGGAGTTTCCAGGTTTTTTTTTTCCTGAGAGCATCCTGCACATTATTTCCCAGAGAATAATAATATTCCATCACTAATACATACCACAGTTTATTGAGCCATTCGTCCTGAGAAGAGAGCTGCTATGAATATTTTTGTACATATAGGTCATTTTCCTTTTTTATTCTGTTTTTTTTCTGAATTTCTTTTGGTATTCTTGCCTAGTATGTGGTGCTGTCAAAGGATATGCATGAATTTTCAGTCCTTTAAACATAGATCATATCTTTTGATCATTTGTCAATTGGTTCATGGTTCTTATTTATTATAAATTTGACTTAGTTCCTTCTATGTTTGAGAAATAAGACTTTATCAGAGGAATTTTCTTCAATTTTTTTTTACAATTATTATTGCTCATTGTATTTTCCCCATTTATTCTATCTCTCCTTTTATCCTGTCCCTCCTCAAAAGTGTTTTGCTACTGAGCACTCCCTCCCCCAATATGCCATCTCTTTTATCACTTACACCTCTTCCCATATTCCATTCTCCTTTTATTTTTCTGCAGGATAAGATAGATTTTTATACCCCTATTGAGTATGTATATTATTTTCTATTCGATCCAATTCTGATGAAAGTAAGGTTCATTCACCCTCACCTTCCCTTTTCCACTCCATTGTAAAAGCTTTTTCTTTTTTTATGGCAGATGATTTGCACCATTTCACTTCTCCCTTTCCCTTTTTCCCAGTACATTATTCTTTCATCTCTTAATTTCATCATTTTAAAAAGATATTATTCCTTCATATTCAACTCACAACAGTGCTCTTTGTATATATAGATTCCTTCTAACTTTCATAATAATGAAAAGGTTCTAATGAGTTATAAGAATCATCCTCCATGTGAGGATGTGAGAAAGTAAACAGATAAATCTTATTAAGTCCTTTAATGATATCACTTTCTTGATTACCTCCTTAATTCTTCTCCAGAGTCCTATATTAGAAAATCAAGTTTTCCAATTAGCTTTAGTCTTTTCATCATGAATGCTTGAAAATCTTCTCTTTCATTGAATGATTACCTTTTCCTCTGAAGAATTATATTCAATTTTGCTGTGTAGGTCATTCTTGGTTACAATCCTAGATCCATTGCTCTTCAGAATACTATATTCTGGAAAGGCTGTTAATGTAGACTCTGCTAAATCTTGTAACTGTACCTCCACTATACGATGTTTCTTTCTGGATGGTTGCAATATTTTCTTCTTCTCCTGAAAGTTCCAAAACTTGGCTATAATATTCCTGGGAGTTTTCATTTTGGGATGTCTTTCAGAAGGTGATTGATAGGTTCTTTCAATTTCTATTTTACCCTCCTGTTCTAGAATGTCAGAACAGTTTTCCTTAATGATTTCTTGAAAGATGATGTCCAGGCTCTTTTTTTTATCATGACATTCAGGTAGATCAATAATTTTTAAATTATCTCTCCTGGATCTATTTTCCAGGTCAGTTATTTTTCCAATGAGATATTTCACATTTTTTCTTTTCTTTTTTTTTGGGGGGGGTTGCTTTATTATATTTTGATTTCTCATAAAGTCATTAGCTTCCATTTGCTAAATTCTATTTTTTAAGGAATTATTTTCCTCAGTGAGCTTTTGTGCCTTCTTTCCCAATTGGACAATTTTGCTTTTTAAGGCATTCTTCTCATTAGCTTTTTGTATTTCCTTTTATGCCTCTTTCAATTTTTTCCATAATTTTTTTTTCCTCTAGCTCTCTTACTTGATTTTTAAAGTCCCTTTTGAGCTCTTTAATGGCCTGAGCTCAATTCTTATTTTTCTTAGAAGCTTTGGATATAGAAGCTTTGACTTTGTTATCATCTTCTGATTCGAGTTTTGATCTTTCTTGTCATCACAATAACTTTCAATGGTTAGAAACATTTTTTTTTGTCTGCTCATTTTCCTAGCCTATTAATTGGCTTTAACTCTTAAAGTAGGGCTCTGTTTCCGGGATGGAGGGTGCATTGTCCCAGGTTTCAGGAGTTTTGTACAGCTGTTTTCAGAAATCATTCTAGGAATCTGACCATAAGTATTCTTTTATGCCTTGGAGCTGTTAGGAATGTCCTGTCCCACTGCAGTAGTAAGATCTCGGGTGCTGGCCAGGGCTAGAGCTCCACTGACCAGGCCTGCATTGGAACTATACATCAGATTCCCACCCTGTTGCTACAGATCCTCTCTGCTGACCTTCTGAGTCCTCCCTGGTGTCCAGAGGCTGAGAGGTCCAGAAGCCTCCAGCCCTGCAGCTGATTCAGAGATCCTGTCTCTTGGACACAGGGGTCTGGGCTGAAGCCGGGGCCAGGGCCAGTCCTACACTAGGATTGCTTCCTGGACTCCCTCTCTGGTTTCACAGACCTTTTCTGTTGATCTTCCAGGGCCTCTTTGGTGTCACTGAGCTGAGAGATCTGGAAGCCACCAGTACTGCCACTAATTCAGAGTTTGGGCAGCGCTGGGGCTGATTCAGGGGCTGTGCTGGTCTCCCTGCGTCAGAACTGAATGCTGGATTCCCTTTCTGGTGTCACAGACATTTTCTGCTGAGCTTTTAAGTAGCCTTCTTCTGGAAAATGTTCTACTCTGTCTTTGGGGGGTATTCAGATGCTCTAAAATTTGTTTAGAGTCATTAAAGGAATTTGGAATCGTTTAGGGGAGAGGTTGGGCAAGCTTCTGCTTTTACTGCCATCTTGGCTCCATGTCCCCCCCACTCCATCTTGGACTTTTTTTTATTGTTTATTTCTTTTGTTTTGTTTTGTTTTGGCATCATACCTGCAGTAAAGGTTCCCATCTTGGGCAGTGGCAACAGGGCTAGCCAAAATGGCTGATGGGAGAAGTATAGAATTAAGGGAGACTTAGACAAAGTAGAAGGTATATAGAGTAGGAGAGAAAGGAAGAGAGACAGAGAGACAAAGACAGAGAAACAGAGATAGAGTATGATAGAAACATTCACCAACTGGAAAATTACTGATCTAGGACAAGATTATTATGTAGTCCTGCTACCATAGTATGACAAAAGGCACTTTAACAAAGTTCTACTGCAATTCTGTGAAAAAAAAATTGTAAGAAAAGGATAAATGAAAAACCAATGGTTGCTTAGTTTATATTAATCAATTTCATTGAGAAGATAGGTCTAACTTACAATCCTTTCACAAATACATACAAAAACAATTTAGTTTTGTATACAGCTTTTAATAATTCTTCAGACTTATTTCAGTTATCCATGGACATGTCACATCTCCCCTACTAAGTTCTATGACAGCAATGACTATTTTCAACTCAGTATGTTCTAGAGGGTTGCTATTCAGCAAATATTAATAGAGTACATAGTAGATGCACAATAGATCTTTGTTAAATATGTTTAGTCAAATGTTGAATGAGACAGTAGAAACAAGTGCTTTGTAAATTTTATGTATTATTATATGTGCATAATTATAAATAAACATTAAGAATCATGGAATTTTAGTCATTTGCTTCATTTTACAAATGAAAAAGTTGAAGCCTGAATCATTATCACTTATATTAGGGCCAGAATTAAAACCTGGGTCTCATATCTGTCCCAGTGCTTTATCTAAAATGTTATGTTGTACTTTCTTTTTTTAAAATTTAATTTTATTATTTTCACATTTAATAAGTATTTTACCATACCATTCTCCATCCTTAAACAATAAAAAATAAAATCTAGATAATGCATAAGAAAAATTAATCAGAACATGGCCATGTGCAAAAATCATATCTCATTCAGCATTTTAAGTCCTTTTCAGGCTTCTGGAATCATGGTTTGTTGTTACATTAATCTGGGTTTTAAAGACTTTCAATGCTGTTTTTCTTTATAATGTTGTCAATGCATAAATTGTTTTCCTAATTCTGCTGACTTGGCTCTACATCAGTTCATAAATGTTAGTTTTCACTGAAACTATCCATTTCATCATTTCTTATGGCACAATAATATTCTATTATATTCATATACCACAATTTATTTAGTCAATCTTCAATAAATGGGCATTCCTTTAGTTTCCCTGTTTGATTTAGGGTTTTTGGTTTTTGGTTCTTTCACTACTATAAAAAGAGATGCTATAATATTTTTTCCCACATATTGGTCTTTTTCTTTAGTTTCCAGGGATTTTTGCTACTATAAAAAGAGCTACTATAAATATTTTGATAGATATTGGTCTTTTCCTCTTTGATCTCTCTGAAGCATTTGACAACTAGTAGTATCAAAGAGACTTTTGGGGCATAGTTCCAAATTGCTTTTCAAAATAACTGAACCAATTCACACCTCTACCAATAATGCATTAGTATGCTTATCTTTAAATGATGTTCCAATTATGGTAGTTTATTTGCTGAACTCTTAATTATGTTGTAAAGTTTTAATAGTAAGGTGATTTATCATGTTAGTTTATTTAAAAAAATAGTGAGCTTTTGGTATATGATTCTAGCTACCTGATTGTGTTTTTTTTTTCTGAATAGTGGGTAAATGCTAAATTTCGAAATCTACAAATCATGATATATTGCCATTTTCACCACCTCATTACATAATCTACATCAATCTGTAAACCTGAGCTCTTTTTGGCAATTTCTAATATTAATGACCCAATCTTGCATTGCTACCATAAAATATTCTATTTCTATAAACAAATCTGCATGACCCAGATATTTGCTCAACATTTCTTTGTTGATATATTATTGATTAAATTCATGTTGATATTGCCCATGAAGTACTTATTAATTTTGTTCTTGCATCTTAGCCATTCCCTAATGTCCATCTAGAGATAAAGTACTTTTGATTACATTTTATAAATTCATTGATATATACCGGCCATTATTCTGAGTCTTTACTTTTGTTTTTATGAGAATTTTTACATATATATAGCCTCAACTTTCTTCTTATGCTTGATGTTCCTTAGCTGGATGTTGGAATGTTTACAAATTGTTAAGTCATTAGAGTTGATAGAGATAATAATTATCTAATTTAGCATGGTTTAGTATCCTTAATCTAATCTTACAAGGAGATGTTTTGGGCCAGAAACTGAAACAGGTACTAAGTAGAAGTAATTGATACAATGCTTATGTTCACACCTTTACTCTTTGGAGTTCACACATTTGGGAGATTTCAGGATTTAGTATGAGATATCCGAATTCACACCTCCCTTGAAGCTCTTAGGGCCAGAGAGCACTGTGGGAGAAAACCCATAATTCCACTCTCTGATATATATAAAAAGAAGAAAGCAGAGGCCCAGTTAGAAGAGTTCAGATGAATTAGATTGAGAGGGGAGCGTCAAGTGAGTTCAGCCCGAAGCCCTCTCTCAGAAGTTAGTTACTTCAGGTAAGAGAGAGTTACTTTGGAACATTGACTGGGGTTGGAGAGGAGCACTCTGGGAGGAAGCCCACAAGCCCTCTCTTTGAGGCAAGAGAGATTCATTCCAGTTTCCACTTGGCTGGCTAGAGGCTGAAGAACAAACCTTTGGAGTTGGAGACATTCGGAGGGAGCTCTTGGAACCAAAAGGCTGAAGAACAAACCTTTGGATTTGGAGACATTCAGAGGGAGCTCTTGGAACCAAGCAAAGAGATAGGCCACCAAGAAAACTAACTGGGCTATTTGGAGGAAGCAATAAAATATTTGAACTTTTAACATCTGGATTTTGGATGATTATTACTTTCAACCAAAACTAAGGCTGCCTCCAGAAAACTTCCCAGAGAAACCTGCTTTCTCCCAGAGAAAACCATCATTTATATATTTTAAAAGAAGAAAATAATCACAGCTGGAGAAGACCAAGGTATTTGTAAGTATTGTCTTCATTCACTGGTTAAACTTAAACTTCTGAATTTAAGCTCAAAGCCTTCAGTCTATATTTTTTTCTTTAAAACACATTAAGAATTTTATACTTAATGAGTTCAAATGACAATTTGACATCAAATTGGAAAGTTTCTAGAGGATAAATTCCACTTTTAACATGTTTCCCCCTCAGTGGAGCTATATAAATTGGTGTCATCTATATGCATCAAGTGATTGATATGATGTTTTAGTATAATTCTCTCCTTGATTTGAAAGCCATATACTCAATTTTATTCATAAATGATGATAATGGATTTAAGGCTAGTCAGACTTGTAGTGGGTTTAAATTGTTTCCCTGAAAGAGTCCATATTTTATATCAGTTATCCATGATGTTATTGTATTGGTGGCAATTTTAAGTAGAAAATAATTTCTTTATGAACATATTCTAGCATTCTCATTGTACTTGGATCTGTATGAACCAAGTCAAAGTTTTGCAATAATCAATTAGGGCAAATAGCACTTGTCCAAAAGCATCTCCATCCATCTTTCTCCCCCTCTTCCCTTTTCCCTCTCTCCTTCTTTCCCTCCCTCCCTTCTACAGAGAAAGAGAAAACTGTCCAGTCTTCATTTACCACCTTGAAACGTTTCAACCAATACAATTAAATTTTATTCATACCTTTTGCTTTCTAGGTTTTTATAGAAACTAATTTCAATCCTTGATATTCTCTTGAAATTACTTGATATAACCATACTGTCATTCATCATGTTAATAGTATGGAATATTTCCATTTTGCATGTGAGACAGCTTATATCTTAAGTGAATTTGTTTTAGAATTTTTTCCAGAAACATTCTACCTCCTCTTTTTGAATAATTTTGAATATTACCCTTATTCTTATCTTTGCTTTTCAAGCCTCTAGAGTATATTTTTTTTATTAATGTTGAATTGCTTTTTCTCTACTTTGTCCTCTTTGAATCCTTATGTTTCTTTGATCTGTGGGAGTTTACTTTCAATGCTGATTAAGAGTAGCAAGAATTTCTATTGTACTTTTATTTTTTATATTCAGCTCTACACGTTTCTTTTTTATTATCTTTAAATGAGAGATGTAGTGTTTAAGAGTTTTAATGAATACATATGTATATATGACATATATAACATGTGTATTATAATTTTTCAACATCTTCTGCAAGGATTCAGTGATTCAAGTCACTTCTGTCATAATGCTGTTTGCCTACTATCCTTAGGAGCACTCATCTTTCCTTCCATTGATCTTACTATGGCAATGGCTAAAGCATGTCTTAATGTGTGCAAGTCTAACAATATTTTGGACTCAGTTAAATATCGTTGAGAAAATGTGTTTTATCTTCTTATGGTGTTGTTGCTCAATCATTTCAGTTGTAACCGACTCTTTATAATGTCATTTGTGATCTTCTGGGCAAAGATATTGGAGTTGTTTATTATCTCCTCCATCTCATTTTACAGATAAGGAAATGAGGCAAACAGGTTAAATGACTTGATCAGGGTCACATAGCTAATACATGTGTGAGGCCAGATTTGAACACAGGAAAATGAGTCTTTCTGATTCCAAAACCAGTGCTCAAGTCACTTTATCATCTAACTGCTCCATAGTAAATAGGAACATTTTAAATTATTCTGTTTTGATCTGTTAGTTGGATTAATGCTAACAACACTCCAAAAGGGCTCTTTGAAATTCCATTCTAAGTTTTTCTATCTTCTTTTCAAAATAATTCAAGACATTGACATTATTTTTCCACTCATTTTACTGTTGGTAAATACATATTACTTCCCTAATTATATCCCCACGAACCACATAATAAATGCTTTTTTAAAAATGCTTCATTTCTTCATTCTAGATTTTGTTTTAGGTAAAAATTTTCAATACTTTCAGATTCTTCAGCTTTTCCCTATTTCAGCTTATTTCAACTCATTAAAGAAGTTATTTCTTATTGCTCTGAATTTCTTTGGAAAATGTGGTTAGATTACTCAAACCTGAGGACATTGTTGATAATAAAAAGAATAATCTTATCTTGTCGCTAACCAGTAGTATTCTGATAAGTATTTAGCAACCTGTTTCCCCTTAAAAACAATAATGTATGCCTTGACATACTTTTAAGTTTAATCTGCATTGCCCTGTTTGTAGTGGCTAGAAACTGGAAAATGAATGGATGCCCATCAATTGGAGAATGGCTGGGTAAATTGTGGCATATGAATGTTATGGAATATTATTGTTCTGTAAGAAATGACCAGCAGGATGAATATAGAGAGGACTGGCGAGACTTACATGAACTGATGCTAAGTGAAATGAGCAGAACCAGGAGATCATTATACACTTCGACAACGATATTGTATGAGGACATATTTTGATGGAAGTGGATTTCTTTGACAAAGAGACCTGAGTTTCAATTGATAAATGACGGACAAAAGCAGCTACACCCAAAGAAAGAACACTGGGAAACGAATGTGAACTATCTGCATTTTTATTTTTCTTCCCGGGTTACTTATACCTTCTGAATCCAATTCTCCCTATGCAACAAGAGAACTGTTCGGCTCTGCAAACATATATTGTATCTAGGATATCCTGCAACATATCCAACATATAAAGGACTGCTTGCCATCTAGGGGAGGGGGTGGAGGGAGGGAGGGAAAAAAAAATCGGAACAGAAACGAGTGTCAATATAAAGTAATTATTAAATAAAAATTAAAAAAAAAGTTTAATCTGCATTATTCACATTCTCCATCACTTTAAGTCAGGACAATAAAAAAAAATTCATCAAAATCTGATTTGTGATGTTTATCAAATTCAAAAAGGTAAATGCTCACACTGAAAATTTACTAAGATTTCATTCTTGTAAGATTGGAGAAAGCTCAAGCAAATTCCTGTAATAATTGACAATATTTCTGGGATATATCAAAAAGCATTCACGTCTTCAGTCTCTTTCATACTCATTCATAGAAGCATTTCCATGTGTTTTTGTTTTTGTTTTTCCATTTGATCTCATGTGGGACATTGGGATTTCTGATTTGTTTTGATATGTTTCTCTTGAGGTACTATAGCACAAAGAAGCATTACTTACTCTCCAGCCCTCTTCAAACTATTTATCACACTGATTTTGAAAAGGCTCAACCTACCTACATGTCTATTAAGCTACCATAATTATTTGTCATAATTGTACAAGCAGTTACTTCCTGCTGCCCTTTGTGCTAATCCAATAAGTAGCATCATCAGAGCCAAATTGACCAGCATGTCAGGGCTCCTGGCAGGCCTTCAAAAATACCAGAAAAGACTCAAGGTCCACATAGTACAGGCTCTATACCACGATCCTAGTGTTATCTTACATTGTACTTGCCTACCTCACAATATAGAAAAAAATGGGTTGGGCCTTGAGAAGGTAATTAGTTTTGAATTATTTTTATTTTTGATGTAAAGTTTGACTTCTGTGAACTTTAGTTTCCCCATGTTGAAAATGAATGAATTGGACTAAATTATCTTCTCCAGTTCTAAATCCATAATCATGAAACCCTGTATGCCTCTTCAGAATGATGTCTCCTACATGGTTTTATTTAACCCTGCTCAAATGCCCTCTCTATATCACATAAGGCTATACTTACAGCTGAATGTATTGTCCCCTTAGAGCTACCTCTATTCATGCTAACCAAATAAGGTCACAATAGAGCACTAGGATTAATTAAAATAAATACTAATCTACTTTTTGGCTTTTTAAGCCCTGGTCTTATAGTGATTTTCAGATTTCTTCTAAATGTTATTTAGAATTCTATAATGTTAGAATAATTTGGCTGAAAAGAGCTTTGCTTTAATATTGTTTATAAAATGATTGCATTTATTAAACAGTTAATGGTAGCACAGTAGAAAGAATAATACTCCTCTTCCTGAATTCAAATATGACCTCAGACACTTACTAGCTGTATGACCCTAGCAAGTCTCTTAATTCTGTTTACCTCAATTTAATCATCTATAAAATGAACTAAAGAAGAAAATGGCAAACCACTCCAATATTTTTACTAAGAAAACCCCAAACAGGGTCTCAAAGAGTCAAACATGTCTAAAAACAACAACAGTGTATCAAGAATTGTGCTAACCTCTGAGATTACAAATATAAAAACAAAGTAGTTCTTACTCTCAAGGAGCCTACATTCTAATAATGATGACACATTTAAGGAATGCCATGAGAATGATGAATGGAATTATAGGTGAGTTGGGGCAGTAGCAATGGCAATATTGATTTAAGAGGTGAGAAGATGGGGAGTGGGTGTATATTATGGCAGGATAGATGGGAAAGTCTAGAAGTCTGAAAAATGTATTAAGAGGAAGTACAGTTAGCAAGAAAAGGCTAAAATGTGAATCATGGCTGGTGATAATGACATGTACTCATGGTCATTGATATTTTCACCAATCAGGACTATATCCCCATATATATTGTCTGTCCTGATATGCAAGAAAAATTATACCATCCCAGATAACTAAACATTCATTCTATTTTTAAATGCTTGTTGAAGTAGATTCTATCATTTCTCTGTGTGTGACTCATCCTAGTACTTATAAGCTTTTCCAGTTATTTTTCCCTTGTACTCACTTAAATTCATCCCACTGCAAGTTAAACTACTACATTATTCCTACATTCTCATTAACTGCATTGTCCAGATTATGTCATCCACTCAGATGGGCAATTCACTTAGCTGGCCCATCAATACAGGTATCTTAGATAAAAATTAGAGGTAGCCAAAGAGCTGGGTCTAGAAATGGATTTAAGAAGAAGATTTACCAAGGTGGTGGTATTTTGTTTTCCATATAACAAGCATTTAAATATATGCCAAGTATAATGGCAATTCCTATGGATACAAAGACAAAATAAAAACTCAAGGAGCTATAAAGAAGGAATCGTGGTACTTTCAATGACCTCAAGCTGCTTACTATTGCAAAAAGCCAATCATTTTATTAAATTTATTTTATTTTTACATGAAATTTTAACTTCTAGTAAATAAAATTCAGTTTTTTTTTCTTAAGAATAAATTAACTTGGGGCAGCTAAGCGGTGCAATGGATAGAGCACCAGCCCTGAAGTCAAGAGGACCTGAGTTCCAATCTGACCCCAGACACTTAACACTTCCCAGCTATGTGACTTATGTGTTAAGTCACTTAATCCCAATTGTCTCAGAAAAAAAAAAAAGAATAATTTAACTTTAGACCCAGATGAGCAAAAATCTTTGTAGAAACTCTTTTTGTGTTGGGAAGGAATTGGAAATTGAATGGATGTCAATCAATTAAGGAATTGCTGCATAAATTATGGTATATGAATGTAATGGAATATTATTGTTTCATAAGAAATGATGAGCAGGCTGATTTCAGAAAACTCTAGAAAGATTTACATGAACTGATGCTGAGTGAAATGAGCAGAATCAGGCAAACATTGGACATGGTTACAATAAGATTAAGTGATGATCAACTATGATAGACTGAGTTCTTCTTAGTAATACAGGCCCAAAATAATATAAATATAGAAATGTGTTTAAAGGGATTGCACGTGTATAACCTATATCAGAATGTTTGCTATCTTAGAGAGGGGAGAGATCAAACAGGGAGGACACAAAGGTAAATGTTGAAAATAATCTTTACATGTATTTGGAAAAATAAAATACTATTGAGGAAAAAAGAGTATATTCATAAGTATAAAAGGGTAAAATTGTAAAAAACCATCCTGTTGGTTAAAATGTACCCTCGTGAAATCATTCTTCTGTATACTTTTCTGGATTTCATTAATCTGATGACTTTTTTAATAATGCTTTTTGTCACCTCTCAACAACTTAACAATTTAACCTTATTACTTTTTCTTCTCTTGCTTGTTTTATTAATTCATATAATTTACCTTTGCTTATTTATCTTTCCTTGACGAGTATTTTCTCCCTGAGTTCTTCTTTTTAGATCTTTACTCCTCAATTCTTCCTTCCTTTAAAGGACAAATGGTCATACAACTTCTGCCTACAGACCTGCAAGGAAAAAGAACCCATGTCATTTAAAGTTAGTCCATTCAATTTCTGAATATGACTAAACATAAGGAATGATTTCCTTGCACCAAAACTTAATCTTCCTCTTTATAGTATCCAATTACTGACTCTGTACCTGCCTTCTGAAACTAGACAGAATAAAGCCCACCCCACTTTTATATTCAAGCTCTCCAGATACTTGAAAACAGCTATCATGCCTTACACCACACTGTCTTAAATCATTTATTCCATTTGCAAAATGTTCCCAGATCCACCAATTGATTCTCATGCAGAATATGAAGAAATTTAGATAGCATAGTTGATGAAACTGGGACTGAAGTTAGAAGACCTGAATTCAAATCTAGTCTCAGAACCTTACTAGCTATGTGATCTTAGATAAATTATCTAACTGCTAAACTCAGTTTTCTTATCTGTAAAAGGTAATTGCATGTACTTCACAAGACTGTTATGAGGATCAAATAAGATAATTGTTCTAAAGCATTAGCATTATCTGGCATGAGGTTAGAGCTAAATAAATGTAAGCTATTTTGGATTATCTCATGCCCCTTCATTAACACAATAGTCCTTCTCTGGAAGCTCACCAATGATAGAACCTAATTAATCTGTTCTCTGTCCAACAGCCTTAGAGGAAAAACGTGTAGTATGTCACATTATTTGGAAGGAAGAATATGAATCAGTGCAATCTCTGCCTGACTTTTACTGTCCATCACTCAAAAAGCTTTGGATCTAAGAAGATTGCAAAAGGATCCAATATTGAGCCATAACTAATGGGATAAAACTTAATAGAAATGAATTTAAAGCTTTTTGCTCTTATCCTCTAAAAAATCAACCACACAAATAGAAGAAATAGACCTGGGCTTAACAATAGGTAATGTAAAAAGATACTAAGGATTTTAGTGGACTCAAACTCTAAGCTAGTGGCATGATGGGGGAAATAAAAAAAAACCTAATTCATTATCAGACTAGGTTAATAGAAGTATACATTAAATGAAATGATGGTCCTATAGTGTTTTGCTCTGGTCAGATCCTATCTATAGTGTTGGGTTCAGTTCAACACACATTTTAAGAAGAATATTAACAATGGAATTATCCAGTACAGAAGGATACAAAGTTATATCATTTGGCCCAAGAATGAGATGGAGAGCCTGATCAAAACCTAAATCTAAACCTACATATCATTTCTTTATATAGCTGCACAAAGAGCTAAGATCATGCTTTATCAGAATTTTATATTTCACTCAGTACTTAAAGCAATGTTCTATTCCCAAGAGGCATTTAATAAATGTATCCTGACCTTGAATTTAAATCTGAAAAAGAGAAGACATGTTATGGTGGAAAGAGCCCTGTATTCCAAGCAAGGAGACCTGACATGGATTCCTCATTCTGCCATTTGCATCTGTGTGACATTAGGTAAATCACTTTGAATATCTACAACTCACAGTCCTCTTCTGAGAAGACTGGCATATATGACCACTGAAGTTCCTCTCAGTTCTAGATCTCTGACCCTGATTATTTTATTTAACTTACTCTGGCAATGTTATCCTCCCCAGATTCTAGAATATTTTTTCTGTATTGAATATGTCCCTTATATATCTGTTGAAATTGAAGGACATAGCCAAGACAAAAAAAAAAAAAAAATAGAACCCAACCCTCAAAACATCATTAATATAGAACAAGGTGGTAAAATGGGTAATACACTGGAGTGATGATAAAGCAATCCCATAAACCTAGTACTTGTTCCAGTTATGCCATTTTTCATGAGACCTTAATTAAGTTGTTTGATTTTTCTCACTTTTAATTTCCTCTGAAGTAGTTGAACTAGATTACCACTAAATTAACTCTCAGATCATGGATTTTGTAATTCAAATATTCTTTATTTCACTTAGTAATAAGAAGGTTCTCACATATCCTCATTCCCTTACTATGTGTCAACAAGGAAACAATCATCTCACCAAGTGGAGGTGAGACATGAGGTAGATGGGATCTAGAACAAGCCATGGAAAAAGCTTAAATTGATAGTGTGCATGGGGGGATGGGCAGAAATTACAAGGTATATTAAGATCTTGAAATCTATTAGAGAGGGAGAATACAGAGAGTCAGGAAGAGAGAAAAGAGAAAGGTGGTGATGATGGATCACAAAATCGTAGATTTGGAAAAGACAGAGGTGGTTCTAGAATGGGAGAAAAATAAGGATATGTTCCTATTTGCCTATGCAACATATTTTGGCTCTGTTTCCTTCCCTTTACCACTTTGATTCCTCTAGTGATCTCTAATTAGGACAATCTGGAGGATCTTGAATTAATTTAATGAGCCCCCAAATTGATAAGATTACAAGGTATAGACCTTGATAGTAATGGGTACATACCATGGAGTTAGACACTCCTATCGTCTAAGACTTCTTAAATATTTTCCACTAGCAACCCTTTTCCCCTAAGAAATTTTTATGTGATCCCAAGTATGCAGGCATATAAAATAGGAATACAAATCAAACATTTACTGATAATAAGTCATAAAGAAATTTATTTTAAAACAATATTTAGGCATACATATAATATGGGCATTGACTAAAGACAAAAGAAAATTGCATACTAATGAGATAGGGTGCTTATTTATTTGTACATAAAGAATTAAAATTTAGCAGAATATTTTTTTATATTTTACTGTTGCCAAAATTTTTATCACTCCCACATTCAACTACACAATTCTATAATGGGGTCATGACCCACTGTTTAAGAAGTTTTGTTCTAAGCAATGGACTAGGTTTCATGTTCCCTGATCTCTCTCTATTATATCTATTTCAATGTTATATTCTCCTGTATCCCAAATCTCTTTTCTTTAAAAAAAAACTTAGTATTTTTCTTTTATATAATTTAATTTTAAAATATATTCCTCACTGTCCTCCCAGAAAGCCATCTTTTAAAATAAAAAACTATTAAAATTTTTTCAGCAAAAATATCCTAAAATTATATTCCCTTTTGTCCTCCACCTCCAGTAAAACCAAAAACAAAACAAACAAATGAACAACAACAACAACAAAAAAAAAAAAAAAAAAAAAGGCAGTAAGATGGCTAGCTTAATGCTTTAGTGGACTGAGTGCTACACTTGGAGTCAAGAAAACCTCAGTTTGAATTCTGCCCAAGATATTTACTTGTTTTGTGACTGGAAAAACTTAATCTCTTAAACTGAGACTCAGTTTCCTCTTCTATTACTAATCAATACTTATTAAAGATCTACTATATACCAGGCACCATGCTAAGCTTTGGGTATACAAAAAGAGGCGAGAAATAATTACTGCCCCCCAAGAAACTTAGTTTAATAAAAGAATTTACAATCTAATGTAAATGAGTATAATAATAGCACCTGCTTTATAAGATTGTTGTGATGATCAATATTATGGCTTTGCAAATCTTAAAGTTTCATATAAATGTTACCCATTATTTTTTGGGGGGGTCTAGCTTGGTCATTTTTTCCTCACATTTCCTTTTCTCACAGATCCAATTCACTGGACCTCTCCACTGAGTTGTCACAACATCTCAAATTCAACATGTCTTTCTCCAAAAAAGGTGTCCATATGCATAGCATTCCTATATCTATCGATAGTAGCAACATCTTCCCAGTTGCTAAATTCAAAACATCAGTCATTTTTGAGCCTTTCCTCCCTCATCCCCTACATTTAATTGGTTGCCAAGTCCTGACAGTCCTAAATCCATAACAGCTTTTGAATTTGTGCCCTTTTTTCTATTCCTGTTGCTGCCATGCTCACTCAGGCCCTCATCATCTTTTGGTGACCTATTATCATTGCTTCCAAACTAGCCTTACTGTGTCTAGTCTTCCCTGCCCCTGCAATTCATTCTGGTCAAAGTTTTCAAAATATTCTTACTAATGTACACCTATAGCCATGTCCCTTATCAGCTTGGAAACCTTCTGAAACAACCCATTGCCTATAGCTAGGTTTACTAAAATGCCAGCATAGCCTTCTGATGTTAAATGGAATAAATCTCAGGGGACTGTGGGTATGTGGATCAATCAATAGAAGAGTAGAAAGATACATTGTAACTCATCTTTCTTCTCTCATCTTTCCTATACAACAATCTTCAAAATTACTCCTCTCTATATCCTCCTACTGTTTACCTTCCTTACCCTATGGCATGGGTCCCTCCAGGACCTAATCATCCTACAGATCCATAATAGCCACAGCAAGCAAAACTACTGACTTTCCCCTCTGAGTTCTGTCTCTACCATCATCATGGTAGCAGATTCTATACTCCAAAGCAGTAGTCAATGAATAACTTACCTCCTCACTTTTCATTTTCAGTGAGAAAGAGTGGTGCAGAATGAGCAAGCATGGATGGATTGTGATTACATTATCTCTCCCTCCAAACATAGCCCTCTTTCAAACATCCCACTCTCCCTCTAATTACCCAGGTTTTCAATCTAGACCATTATCCATGACAACTCAATCTTTCTCTTCCCACATAAACAATCAATTCCCAAACCTTGTCATTTCTACCTCCATAACATCACTTGAATCTAATCCCTCCTCACTATACAAATAGCCATCACTCCAATTCAGACCTTCATAACTTCTCACCTAGACTATTACAATGAAGTCTTATTGGGTCTCACTGCTTAATGCCTCTCTTTTTTCCAATCTATCCTCCAAACCACTGCCAAAGTGAATTTCCTAAAGCATGAGTTAGATAATGTCATTCCCTAGTCCAGAAATGCCAGTGTTTTCCTATTAATTCTATCATCTTTAAATAATCCTCTGAAGTTTTTATTTTTCCATAAATTTTATAATGTACACAATTATTAAAATAGTAGCTAGGTGACATGGTTAAGAAGAGTGTCAGGCCTGCCGTCAGGGAGAATCATATTCCTAAATTCAAATTTGGTCCCAGACACTAGTTGTATGATCCTGAACAAATGTCTTAATCCTATTTGCCTTAATTTCCTCATCTGTAAAATTAGCTGGAGATCTCTAGGATCTTTGCCAACAAAACCCTAAATGAGATCACAAAGAGTTGAACAAGACTGGAAACAACTGAAAAACAACATTTATGAATAATTAAATCTATACAAATAAATACTAATAGCAAGCAATTATGTAGCACTTCATGATTTGCAAAATTCGCTACATATATTATTTCATCTCATGTTCACAACAGCTCTGAGAGGTAAATGCTATTAATATCCCCATATACATTCAAGGCCAAAAGAGGTTAAGTGTTTAAGGCAGGAATTGAACTCATATTTTCATGACTTAAGGCTAACTTGCTACTGACTACACAATATTGCCTTATAATAGTAAGTTTTTTTTTTTTAGATTGAACTGAAAAACACCATTAACCATTAAATTATAGTGCTCAGAAGCGCAGTCTAGTGACCTGCTGAGGCCACAGAAGGTATATTATTCTGATGTCCTACACTTTGTAGGATATATATGGGAAGGTGGGGGAGGGGGTGACAGAGGGAGAGAAATAAGTACAAAATCCCTTTTAATACATTATTTTTCTAAATTTGATTCTTTTCTGGTATGTTAAACCAACAATTCTTTTTTAATGAGATTATTTTCATTTAAGATTTTTTTGTTTTACAGTGAAAATAGAAAATCTTATGAAAATAAGCCTCTCTTATCATTAGTGTTATTAATGATATGAGCTGGGTAAAAGCAAATTCCTTTAAGATTTCTTTTATCATTAAAACTCTGAAAAATTATTGCTACCACCTAATGAGTTAGCATTCTCCCACTCAAATGACAATTCCAAAAATTCTTGACTGGCTGTCCCAAAACAGAGTCCCTCTCTTGAAGACAACAGAATGGTTGACATTCTCAAAGAAGGCTCTACTCTTGAAGATCAAAGATGGAACTTCAAGCTTAAGGGAGCCTATTCAGAAAAGGCATAGCAACAGTGACACCTAGTGGATAAATAGGCATTTTATTGATGAGGAGCTCTCCAGAATTTCAGGAAATCTTGACCTCTCTGTTAATACTCATCAATTACTTTTACCTTTTTCATGTTCTGAGGCTTATGGAAGGTGAAGTAAGAGCATCAGAAAGGAATGCCTTCTAAATTAATGTAACTAATAGAAAGTTTTGTCTGGGAAGGGAGATCTTGTTGTTGTTGTTGTTGTTAATTTCCTTAATGGGCATTTTGGTATAAAAGGCTGTGACCTTGGCACCAAACCCACAATGGCTTTGAATCCCAACTCTGATGATGTGACCTTGATCAAGTCACCTTACTCAGTTTTCCCATCTATAAAATTAGAATAATGGTCCTTGTACTGTATCTACCTTACAGAATCAGTGAGGATGGAATTAATAATAATAACTGCTATAAAGCTTGATTTAAATGTGAGTAACTGTTAGTGTTGTCTTAATTTATCTTTATTCAAGAATAACTATATAACCTGGAAAGGCTTTTAAGGGAGAAAAATCTAGGTTCCGTTCCTGCTCCAAGTAACTTAGCCTTTAATTGCCCCAAACAACTCTTTAAAACTATGTATTACAAATTATCTTCTATAATCTACATTGGTTGAGGAAATTTCCATAGCAGGAATCCTTTCTTATTGATGAAGTCAAACACATGGACATACTCTGCCAAGAAAAGTATATATATGCATATGCATATATACAGATATATATATATATTTGAACACACATATATAGAAATAGACCTACATATATGTCTGTGTGTGTGTGTGTGTGTGTGTGTGTGTATGCACATATCTTTACCTCAAGTTTTTTTTTTTCTTTTTGGATCTAGTCTATGTGATTTTATTGTAGGGAATCTCCCTGGTGGAGAAACTCCCTTTATCAGTGTAGATCACCAATAGATCTACAGCTAAGTAAATTAGGATATTGAGAGGTTAAGCAACTTGCCTAGGATCTCATAGCCAGAGATGAAACATGAACTCATGTCTTCCCTACTTCAAGGCTAGTTCTCGATCTTTTACACCATGGTGCCTCTTTATTTTGTTTTGGTTGTTGTTTTTGTTATTGTTTTGTTTTTGCAATAAGAAAAAAATACTGTATATTGGATATATCAATAATCTGTGACTGTTTTCTCAGTATAGAGAATCCCATCAATGAACACTGCTATTAACCCATCTATGATTTAGGAAATAAGTCTTTGGGAGCTCTTTGACTAGAAGTCAAGCAATACACACAAGATCAACCAGATAGCAAAGTGGTGTAGGCAAGATGTAAACCAAGACCATCCTAACTCCAAACTACTGTGTATACCATGTCACACTAACAAATATCATTTTGTTCATTTTTTAAATAATCAGATATTTGTTCAAAAATGTAATTTAAAAACTCTGTACTCTGCTTAATAGTCATTTCTTTTACTGGAATATAAATTAATCCCCAAATGTCCAAAATAAACTCAAAATAGAGTCCAAAGAAATACAACTACCTCCCTTTATGGAAGAGTGAACTAAGATACTACTGACTTGTCCAAAATCATCAAAATTAGGGACTTAAACCCAGGTCTTCTGAATGCTATCACCTGTATTCTTCTCCACTCTGCCACATAGATGCCTGAACTCCCTAAGCCAGTGCAGTGGGATCTCATCTATTTAATTTGCTTTGTAACCCTCCCAGCACAATGTCACATACTTAAGATATTGATAATGACCATGATGTCATAGCTAGGGACTGGCAGAAGAGGGCTAGCTGGTGACACAGAATGAATTGAATTGGCAGAAGAAACCTTTTCAAACTGAAAAAAAAAAAAACTGCCAAAAGAGGTCAATTATCACTAGGGTTTAAAACCAAACATAGTCTTTAGTGACATTTACTGGCTAGAAGAGGGAGGAGGATAAAGACTTCTGAGATTTCTTTCTGTCTTTTTTATTCCACTAACCATTTAGTAATGACCAATGAATGAGCAATAAACATTTCTATCACAGTACCACAGGCTGACGCCTTGTTTTAATATCTGCATAGAAGATAAGAATTTAGTATAAGCAAGTTCTTTTTGGTCACCACCCATATAGGGCTGGAGGAATGGTTACCCAAGTATCAGAGAAACTTAGTAAAACTTGAATTTACCCATCAAATTATCCTATAGTACATATACCCTTGGGAACCATCCTAGGAAGACTCTAGTGAGAGAAAAACCTGTTTCTGCAAGACTATTTTTAGCATATCAATAAGGTGAGATTAGCCCAAAGATGCAGTAGAAGTGGATCCTAGATACTAGAAATTTTTTCTATGTGATCTCCAAATCTTCATACTCCTCATAGCTGCATCAAGACTTCAATGTTAAATTGGTTTTAAAATATATTCTATCTAGTGGATAGAGTGCTGGATCTGGAATCCAGAGGCTGCATATTTGAATCCCTTATCAGACCCTTACTAACAGTGGGACTCAGGAAAAATAATTTAATCTCTTTGAGCCTTAGTTTCCTCATCTGTAAACCAAGGACAATAATAGCACCTACCTCACAAGGTTACTGATAGGAAAAAAATGAGATGATCTACATAAAGCACATTGTAAATCTATGTGTCTCTGTGTTTCTGTCTGTGTGTGTCTCTCTGTGTGTCTGTCTCTGTCTCTGTGTGAGTCTTTCTGTGTGCATGTGTGTGTCTCTCAGTCTCGGTCTGTCTGTCTGTCTGTCTGTCTGTCTCTCTCACTCGCTCGCTCGCTTTCACATAGGCGCTCTGTCTCTCCGCTTTACTTCTCTGTTTCTCTCTGTCTCTCTCTCACACACACACACATACACACACACACACACACACACACACCACACACACACACACACACAGGATTCTGGTAAAGAACACTGGCTCTCAAGTCAGAGGACCTGAGTCCAAATCCCACCTTTGATATTTATTACATGAGTATCTTTGAGGAAATTATTGAATCTTCCTGGCCCTTAATTTCCTCATCTGTAAAATGATGGAGGTTAAATTAGAAGAGCTCTCAGATCCCTTCTAGTTCTTCATCTGGGATCCCATGATACTTTGTATCTTTAAGTGACTACTATGATTTGTTGTTGCCATAACAGTACCTTATGGAACAGGATAAGTGATCACGGTATTCTTAACAACAAAGAGAAACTCATGACCCCAAAAATGCTGATGCAGGTTCTATAGAAGGCTCTTTGTATTGGGCTGCCAGACCCCAAATTGGGAAGGACATCATTTAACAGTCTCAGACTCCATCAGCAGCACTCTGTGCCAATCTCCCTGCTGACCTTAGTGCTTCTCATTCTCATCACTCTCCAAATTAGATGAGCATAGAGCAACTTTATCCATCACCATCAAGTACTGAGGACTGCCAACATATTTAAATTATATGGCTGACAAGACAGCTTATTCCTCTTCCAAAAACAGAAATGTGTTGTTTGACAAGGAAACAATTGGTAGGTAGCATGGAGAAACTAGAGGAAAAAATAGTTACCATACTGGTAAGCATCCTTCCCTTCCACTTCACCCCAGATTCCTAACCCAATCAGTTTCCTCAGTGGGATGTCATTATCCAACCAATTTGCTCTGTCACACTTCTAGGCAGCCTGGTTATGTTCAATAGCTAACTCTGCCTCCAACTTTCAATCAAACAGCCCCTGTGCCCTGCCCCAGAGAGTGCTTAGACTTGCTCAAGACTAAGCAGCAGCTAGATTAATCTCCCCCAAAGTGTCATTTTGACCATAACACTTCCCTGCTCAAAAAACTTCAATAGCTCCCCATTGGCTACTCACGGGCTTAGGAGTTTAGACAAAGTCTCGTCTTAGGTCTAGCATGAAAAGCCAGAGTTAATTAAAGTAAGCAGTGATTGTTTTGAATTTAGTGAGCCACTAAACTGTGCCTGATTGTTTGTAATTTCTTTTAAAAATGCTTTTTATCTGTTGACCTAAATGTCTTATGTAAATAGTAGTCATTAGTGATTATTAAATATTCATATTATTTTCATAGTAGGGATTTACTAAAGTCTTGGTCAATGTCTTATTAATGTTTGCAGGTGACCCTGAGCTCTCTCAAAGGCCACTAGAATGAAGAACTCTATAACCTCCCACCAGTTTGGAAAAGCTTCAAGTACACAGCCCGGTAACTGTTGTTTAAGGACAAACTTCTTGCCAAAAGACTATCCACCAGGGGTGATTTTTTTTTTTTTTTAGCCATAACAACTCATAATCTATCCATCAGTGGATGAGATATCTGTACTTTCAGAACTCCACTTTTTCTAAAGTATTGCTTTATAATTCCATGGGGAAAGGAAGAGGAGTCAGCCTCATTCACAAAATGAAGGCCAGAAAGATGACCTAGAATTCCTTCTATCTCTAAGTTTTATGATAGTCTAATAACTAGATCATATGATTTTCCTATTCTCTCCATTATCCAAGTCTAGGGTAATCTTATGCAGTCATAGTTCTGGCACTGATGTCCCCCTATTTGCTGGTACTTGAATGATAGTGATTATTGTTGTTGTTTGTCCTTCTTTCCTGTAGGAGTCCATGACATCAGGAAAGAGATGTCATGACTTACAAGTGAATGGGATTTAAGTGAGAGAAAGCTGTGCAAAGTCACTAACTTCACTTTTTCCTTCAGAGCCATCTGCATCCAGTGGCACCATATCGATCAGTATGACTGGAGATAGCGCTGGATGCAATGGGAGACCTTGGCCTTAGGAGAAAATAATAAACTTTCCAAGGGTTGATCCTACAAACCCAAATCTTAAATGACCATACCATCCCTAGATGAATTTCACACAGTTTGCTTTTCCATTCATTCAATCAAAGTACTACTTGGGACCTGTTAAGTACAAGACTCTGTGCTAACTGCCAAGAATCCAAAACAAAAAATGATAAAGGCTTCAAACATACATTTAAGAGGTAGAGACAATGTGTGCAACATATTGACATATATGTATAGTCAGTCCCTAGGTCCTAGCTAAAGATAGTCCCAATCAGCTTGCTAGGTGGTACAATAGATAAGAGATTTGTGCCTGGAGTAAGGAATATCTATGTTCAAACCTGACCTCAGATACTTATTAGCTGTATGACCCTGGGCAAGTCACTTTATCCTTCTCAAACTGTTTCCTCAACTGTAAAATGGGGACAAATTACACCTACCTGCCAGGTTTGTTATGAACATTAAATGATCCCTGTAAAGCATTAAGCATAGTATATGGCACATAGTAAGCACTTAACAAATATTTGGTTCTTTCTTTTCAAAAAAATAATCTTTCACAATAAAACTATAAATAGGACTTTTATGAATGCATGTGTACATCATTCTTCCTTCAAGGTATTTACAAAATTTATATTGTTCTTGACATCAATAGCCATTTAGTCATTGCATCAAATTAAAACATTTCCAAAAGCAGTGTGAAGAGGTAGATAGAATTCTAGACTTAGCACCAGGATTCTCACGTTCAAATCCACACTTTGATAGTTGTTTGCTGTGTGATCATGAGCCAGTCATTTAATTTTTCTGAGCTCCAGTTGGCTTATTTTATATAATTTAAGGACTTTGCACATTCTAAAAGCATAATATTAATGCTAGATGTGATTCTTATAATGTGATAGCAGTATCACAGCAATAAAGAAAATAGTAGCTTCCATATTTAAGAGGCTTTACACAGACACAGTAAATAGTGATGCATGAAAGCAATCCCCAGAGAAATGGTTATGGCACCCCATGTTTCTAATTTTTTTTTAAACCTAGTCTCATTCCCTCATGGACTCTCCCAATATTCATATACCCATATTCATATGAGTGAGGTTCTGAGGGGCAAGGACTTCCACAACCTGTTATTTCAGACTGTTCAAATGCAAATATAAAATCACTCAGCAGTAGCCATGAATAAAATAAGGAAATTTTGATTTGACAATTACACCTGTATAAAGTAGCTTCTTCACTATTTATGAATTGTTTCACTTAAAAATATATTTACATTATAATAAATAAGCTTGGCCTTATGGAAAATTGAAAAAAAAATCCTCTTTTCTGTCACTGCAGAGGTGAAGAACTATGGATGTAGACTATTGTATATACTATCAAATATGCATGATATACTGGATTTGTGGGACTGCTTTTTTTCTTTAATCTTTGTTGTATCCTGGCCATTTTCCAAATTGGCAATGCTCCTACCCCCTAGAAGAGCTTTGGAGCAGGCAGTCTCACCCAGGGACTGACTTTTCCTGATTGGTTGTACACATCCCTCACCCCATTTCCCAATCTCCCTAGCACTAGGAATTCTAGCCAAAATCACAACACCAATATTTCTGGACCTTGCTTTACTCCCCATACCTGTGATTCAGAGACCCAGAACACCCTTCAGAAAACTAATTTCCTTTTTTTCCTCCTGCAATTACATTGTAGACTCCTTAAGATCACAAACTCTACTGCTTTACCATTTGTTACCCCAGAACTTAGCACAATGTATCATAAACACTTTATAATTGTATAGTCATTCATTCATGCATTAATTTAATTCATTCAAGAAATGGTGAGCTGAGTAGAGAAGTCAACAGGGATATATTAAGAAATGATCGTGACATAACAGAAGAGATGTATAGTATCAGAAATATGTTTAGAAATGAAAGTGATACATCATTTTTAAGTGCTTAAAATTATCTTCTACTTTTTTCTAACAGATATACCAAATTTAGTATGTGTGTGTGTGTGTGTGTATATACACAAATAAAACAAAACAAAGTTTTAGGGCAGAGTTATTAAGATTTAAAACTGTTCTGGGAATTTTTAGATTTGGGCAGAATCACCTGGATGAAAAAATGATATCTATTTCAGGAGAAAATTATATGTATACTTTCCCAGGTCCAAGGGTCACCTCCATCATTAATTACTTTCATGGTTCTCCCAGAGACACTTCGGGCTATGTCTCCTAACTTCTCTATATGCTTACAGATTCCTTAGTAACTCTCAACAGAGAGATGATAATTTCCCAGAGCAAATGGCTGCATTGATATTCATGGGATAAATGTTTTGTAACAAAACCTCAACAACCTGCTAATGTAAATTTCATACACAGCTTCTGAAAGGTTAAACAATGCCACTCTACTCTGTTGTGTCCAGAAAGCGAATTACTAAGAGGGGAATTGGCCTTGGCATCCCTCTATGTTTTTATGCAGAAAGCTCTCTTGATAACAAGGTCTTGGTCTTTGCTCAAGAGACATTCAAGGTCCTCTATGGTCAAACTGGATGGAAAGTCTGATGAGTCGACATGTACTGAAATAAATCACCCTTGCCTTTCTCCACCTAAGTAAGATTTGTGCCTTAAAAAAAAAAAAAAAAAAAAGACACCTCAGTTAGTAGAAGAAAGGGGGACTGAAAAGGGAAGCTGGATGATCAAATTCCAGGGGGAAAAGAGGCAAAGAAAGCAAATGTTCTGATTTCATCTTATGAGCCAAAATTTCTTTACCAGAATGTCTTATTTTTAATGATTCTCATCCAATTAGCATCCCCATAGGCAAAAATTCTAATCTCTCCCTTCTATAATTGTTCTACATAACTGCCAATGTGATCATCCTAAACTGATTGTGTGATGTCACTCTCCTGCTCTGAAATCTCCAGTATTTCCTCATTGCCTATAGCCCAATTTTTTAAATTGTGACTCACAACCCTATATGGGGTCTCATAACTGAATGTGGAGGGGTACAAAATTATGATTATTGTCAGTAAATATTTGATTTGTATATCTATTTTATATACCTTTAATCTGGAGTCATACAAAAATTTCTCAGGCAAAAAAGAGCCACAAATGGAAAAAAATTAAGAAGCCCTAGCCTATAAGATAAAATATAAACTCCTTTGTTTAGCATGTAAATTCCTTCATAATCTGACTTTAACATATACATTCATTTCATATTATTCCTTTTCTTACGAGCTTTATTGCCACCAAATTATCTATTTACTTGTTGCTCCCAAGATTGAGTCTTTCAGTAGCATGCTTGGGATACCATTTCACTCAGACTTGGCATTTTCCAAATCTATATGCCAATGCATTTATCACTTTGTCAGTGATTCAAGTTCTTTTGCAAAGAAATCTGGAATGCATGCCATTGGTACTAAGGGCAAGCAGCCCAGGGGGTGGAGCCTGGGTGTTGCCTCCTAGATATGCTTTTTATAGACCATTTTCAATCAAGTATCCTAGATAAATTCAGTTAGTAGATCATTTAAAATTTTAATTAACAGTATTTGCACAGAATCTCAATTTGATCATAAAAATTTAATGCCTGATAGAGTTTAAGGTTCAATGGTCTTTCTATTTAGGAGGAGACAGATGAAATAGTCACAGATTAATTTTTCCAGTCATCTCCAATATATCAGAGTTATGAAGACAATTGTGAAGAAAAGTATTAGAAATAATAATGAGCTCAGATATATAAAATATTGGATTTTACCTCTGCCCATTTTACCTTCCCTAAACCATATTTTCTCTGACATACTGCTGACTGATCAGTTTGTAGACAACTGGTGTCTCATTACTCCATGATGCAATGGAATCAATAGAAGAGCAACCTTTTTTTTTTATTTTTTTTTTTAGAAGAGCAACCTTTTGAGGATCAAACAGGGCTACAACATATCTCTTTAACATCACTGAGTACTCAGAGGAAAGGGGCCTATCCAAAGCAGAACCAGGCAGCATTAAATTCCAATTCTGGCTGGTCTTTTTATTCTCCAAACCCAGAGCTCTTTCCACCATTCTCAACTAAAATTGGCCCCCATCTAATATCAGGGATCCCTGAGGAGAGGATCAGAAGCTTTGATCCAATAAAGAGTCTTTTTTCAGCAAGTTATGCAGAATCAGAATTTTCTTTTTCTTTTACTGATACAAGTAAATGAATGGCATTTTTTATCACATGTAAAGTGCTCATCACTCAAGCATCCCTAGTGGAAGGGGGTTGCAGGAATTATTTCACTGATACATAATAATAATATAACAACATAATAATAGTCACAACAATGTTAGCTAACATTTGTGTAGAGCTTATTATGTGCACAGGCACTTTGTGTTAAGCTCTTGATGATTATTCTCTCTTTTATCACTATCCCCATTTGATAGATGATGAAAGTGAGGCAAACAAAGGGTAAAATGACTTGAGAAGGGAGATACAGTTAGAAGTGTCTAAGGCCAGATATGAATTGAGGTCTTCTTCACTCTAAGTCTAGCACTCTGTCCTTTGTACCACTTTGCTATCCATATTTAAATAATAATTAAATAATTTTAATTGAGGTATCACCCATCATATTGACTAATATGACAGAAGAGAAAAATGACAATTAGTGGAGATGTGGAAAAATAGATACACTTATACATTGTTGGTGGATTTGTGAACTGGTCCAATCATTCTGAAGAACAATCACCAAAGGACTGAAACTATCACCAAAAGACCATTAAATTATGAATACCCTTCAGCCCAGAAATACTACTATTTCTACTACTAGGTCTATATCTAAAAGAAATCAAAGAAAAAAAAAAAGAAAAGTGCACATTTTTCATAAGAACTACATATTCTTTATAAGTAAAAATATTTATATAGATCTTTTTCCACTGGCAAAGAATTAGAAATTAAGAGGATGTTCATCAATTGCAGAATGGTTGGACAAATTATGATACATGGTTGTCATGGAGTACTATTGTACTCTAGAAATAATGAAGGGAATGGCTTCAGAAAAGAAATTGTGAAGACATCTATGAACTGATACAGATTGAAATGGGAAAAACCAGGAGAATTTTGTAATAATAATAAAAGGATCAGAATAAATGATCATCTTTCCTAACTGTAAAGTGAGGAGTTGGACTAGATGATTTCTAAGGTCTCCCCAAGTTTTAACATGCTATAAATAGTTTTTAGGACTAAATGGCAAGAGAATGGAATGAAAGTCAAAGTTCGCATACTGGTTCTGACACACATTAGCTCTGTAATAGTGGACAAATTAATTAACCTCTGAGAATACATTTCCTCTTTTCAAATGTAAGTAACATGGATCCTCTTTACCTCACAGGATTTTTTTGTACAATACAAAAATGTGAGTTCTGATTGTTTTCAAAGCATGATATTTGTTGGGGTACACAGTCAGTCTTCCTAGAAACAATAAAGAACAATGTTAGGACATAAAAACTATGCTCTTTTTACTTTGAAATTTCAACAGACTCCTGATTTCAGAATCCTAGAATCTCAGACAAGAAATGGACAACAGAGCTAGCTTATCTATATCTAGCAAAGACAACAATTCCCACTTGCTTTTTACCCTGGGCAAATCTTGTCCAAATCTTTGCATAAATCCTTCACAGAAGATCTATTTTTCCCTCTAAGAGACCTGTTCACTTTTTAAAATAATTTTTGTTGTTTTCTTTTGGGATTATTTTTTGTTACACTTATATTTTCCAGTTTATTACTCCTACTTGTCCTTCAGAGGAAGCCATCTTTCATTGAGAGAGAGAGACAGAGAGACAGAAAGTAGGAGACAGAGAAGAATAAGAAAAAATGAAAAATAATTCAGTAAAACTAATATATTAAAGCAAAAATAATTGACTTTATATCCAGTGTTCCATGCCCATGATTTCCCACCTCTGTTAAAAAAAAAAAAAAAAAAGCAAAGAGAATATTAAAGAGATTAAAGAGATATCAAAAATATCTCTTCTTTGATATCCAAGTATGGTCATAATAATTTCTTTTTTTTTTAATATTTCTTGTACATCAATGAAGCCCTCAGCACTTCCCATCTTTTTCCATTGTTCTCTCTCTATAACTGATCCACATTTTCCAGTCTCATATATCTTCAATAGTGTCTTTGGTTCTACTTCTTATGCACAAATCATCACTAGTAATCTCCTACCCATCCTACTTATAAGCCTTTCTATTAGCCTTTAGGTCACCTGCAATTTTGATTCTCCTTAGATCGTAGTGTTCCATGATTTGTACCTATCACCAGGAAAACACTGGTGTTAAAAATATAGGATTTTACAGCAGTAAACAATTTGTGATCATTGAAAATACAGCTCGATTTTCCAAACGTGACCCAATCCAATCTCCTTGTCCTATTCAATTGAAGTTCTAGTTCTTTGTCTGTCTTCTGTGCTTGCCCAAAAGATTTTTACGAGAAGTGGGTTGAGAGAAGATTACTCCACATTCCAGCAAATAAAAGGACTCAACAGCACCAGGTGCTCTATGCATCACCTAACCAAGAATTTCATGTGCTTACATGTTTCAGGTAGAACTGGAGATAGATGTATAATTTAGTATTAGAACGGAATCTTAAAGTGCTTCTAATTTGATCCCCTCAGTTTAACAGTTATTTGTCCAAAGTTATACAGAGGCAACACACAATACCAGATCTGCTGCCTATAAATCTAAGACTCTACCCACTGTACAATGCAAGGTCAAGTTTCTCAGGTTTCTCAAAACATTCAGCCAATAGAAAATGGACATTGGACAATTTTAGTTTCTAGTTAATTTCAGCTAACTTTTTTAAAACATCTGCAAGAAAGTATTAAAGACCTTTATAACTCAACTTTTTCCTTCCCCTCTGCTCTCCAAAGCTCCTCTTCCCCCTCCCCCACCTTCATCACCATATTCTTCCTTTCACCAAACTATAGGAAGCTAGGTGGCACAATTAATGGAACACTAAACCTAGAGGCAGAAATACCTGAGGTCAAATCTGGCCTCAAACACTTCCTAGTTATGTGGCTCCGGGCAAGTCACTTAATCTCTGTGTCTGACTCAGCTTCTTCAACTGCAAAAAAATGAGAAAAGTGTGTTAAATAAAAATGAGATATTATTTGTAAAGAGCTTTACGAAATTTAGGTTATACATGTACATTCATTTTTTACATGTTTTCATATGAGTCACTTTGGGAGAGAAAAATCGGAACAAAAAGGAAAAACCACAAGGTAAAAAAAGAAGAAAAAAATGTGAAAATAGTATGCATTGATCTACATTCAGTTTCTATAGTTTTCTCTCTGGCTACAAATGGTATTTTCCATCCAAAAAATTGGATGAAGTTGCAATTCTTTTAACTGAAATTGACTTGGATCACTGAATCGCTGAGAAGAACCAAATCCATCATAGTTGATCATAAAACTTGTTGCTATGTAGAATGTTTTCCTGGTTGCGCTTGCTTCACTCAACATCAGTTCACATAAATCTTTCCAGGCTTTTCTAAAATCAGCCTGCTCATCATTTTTATAGAACAATAATATCATCACATTCATATACCATAATTTATTCAGCCATTTCCCCAATTTGTGAGCACCAACTCATTTTCCAATTCTTTGCCACCATAAAAAAAAAAAAACAAAAGCTACTATAAACATTTTTGCATATGTGAGTCTTTTCCCACTGTTGTATGATTTCTTTGGGATATAGACCCTGTAGTGGCACTGCTAGATCAAAGGATATGCTCAGTTTTATAGCCTGACATATTCCAAATCATTCTCCAGAATGGTTGGATCACTTCCCATCTCCACCAACAAGAACACTGCATAAATGTTAACTGTTTTTGTTATTTATAAAATGAAAAGGGTTTGTGAAGGAATCACCTTTGCTCTCAAATTAAAAAGATAAAACCATGTAGCCTGGAATTAAATATCTCTGCCTGAATTCTTTGTTCTTTCATGACTTTATGGAGGGTTTCAGTTTGTTTTCAAGTATCCTCTTTTAATGACATATTGAAGCAGTGAAGTTTTAGTCTATATTCTTCTTGCCAAGCTTTTGGTGTAAACACTTCTTGCTGAGGCTATAATTGACAGAGACTCCTTCATCTAGGATTTCTACAAAGAAAAGAAGGTAAAACTGAGATGGTTGAGGGGAGAAGAGGAAGATAAGCAATGTACTCAGAATATATATATTCAAAATAGAATTTCATTTTAATTTTAGAGATTAAAATTTTATGAATAGTTATTATCAAATATAGTATAATATGATAGATTAAAAAAAAGTAGACCTGGAGTCAGAAAGAACTGAATTCCAACTCAGACATGTTATTAGCTGTATGAGCTGGGACAAATCACAATTTTGAGCATAGTTCCAAATACTTATTTTATTATCTATAGTACCTTTTATCAAAATGTAATTTCCCTGATTAGTTCATTTCATTAGGCTTGTTTTTATTTTGATTTGTCTGAGATCATGATTGCTAGCTCTGCCCTTTTTCACTTCAACTGAAGCATATAGAATCTGTTCCAGCCCTTTATTTTAACTCTGTATGTATCTTTCTGTTTCGAGTGTGTCTCAAAAACAACATACTGTTGAATTCTGGTTTCTAATCCATTCTGCTTCTTGCTTTCATTTTATGGATGAGTTTATCCCATTCACATTCACAGTAATGATTAGTAATTGTGTATTTCCCTCTATTTAATTTTCTTCTATTTGTTCACTCTCTCTTTTTATCTTTTGCTTCTGACAATGACCTCCTTAATTTGCCATTATTTTTACCACTTTCCCTTCTTCCATACCTCTTAACTCCTTATCCTCATATTTCCTTGTTACATTATATAGATTTCTATACCCAATTTAGTGTGTATGCATTTTTGTGTGTATATGTGTGCAATTGCAGCAATTCTGATAAGAATTAGATTCAAGCATTGACTACTACCTCCCTCCATATTCCTCTCTTTCTTTTGTGCTTTTTTAATATAGTATGTTTCCCCTTGTGTGATGCTGACCATGACATCTTAATTCTGAATCATTTCTTTCTGGATGTTTGCAATATGTTACCCTTGATCTGATAACTCTGGATTTTGGATAATATTCCTGAAAGTTTTCAATTTTGTATAACTTTCAGGAGATGATAGATGAATTTTTTTTTTCAATTTCTGTTTTACCTTCCAGATTTAAAATATCAGATACTTGAAATGGGATGTCTATCAAGATTGGGGGAGTTGGGGGGAATCAGTAAACGGGGGGAAAATTTTACATCAAAGGGTTCTGATGAAGACTTTATTTCTAAAATATATAGAGAACTAACTCAAATTTGTAAGAATACAAGCCATTTTCCAATTGATAAATTACCAAAGGATATGAACAGACACTTTTCAGATGAAAAAATTAAAACCATGTCTAGTCATATAAAAAAAAAAAATGCTCTAAATCACTATTGATCAGAGAAATGCAAATTAAGACAACTCTGAGGTACCACCACATAACCTCTCAGATTGTCTAAGGTGACAGGAAAAGATAATTGTAAATATTGGAGGGGATGTGGGAAAACTGAGACAATAAGTACATTGTTGGTGGAGTTGTGAATTGATCCAACCATTCTGGAGAGCAATATGAAACTATCAAACTGTACATAACCTTTGATCCAGGAGTGTCTCTATTTGGCCTGTATCCCAAATACTTCATTAAAAAGGGAAAAGGACATACATGTGCAAAAATGTTTGTAATAGCCCCATTTTGTAGTGGCAAGGAACTAGAAACTGAATAGATGCCCATCAGTTGGAGAATGATTGAATAAATTATGGCATATGAATGTTACGGAATATTTTTGTTGTGTAAGAAATGATCAGCAAGATGATTTTTAAAAGGCCTGGAGAGACTTACATGAATTGATGCTAAATGAAATGATAGAACCAAGAGAACATTGTCCATAGCAACAAGATTATATAATGATCAATTCTGTTGGACTTGGCTCTTTCCAACAGTAAAGTGATTCAGGCCAGTTCGAATGGTCTTATAATGGAGAGAGCCATCTGCACTCAGAGAGGACTATGGGGAATGAGTGTGGATTACAACATAGTATTTTCACTTTTTTTGGTTGTTATTGCTTTCATTTTGTTTTCTTTCCCATTCTTTTTCTTTTTGATCTGATTTTTCTTGTGCAGCATGATAAATATGAACAGAAGAATCCCACATATTTAATATATATTAGATTACTTGCTTTCTATGAGAGGGGGTGAGAGAAAAGAAGGGAAATAAAAATTTGGAACACAAAGTTTTGCAAGGGTGAATGTTAAAAACTATCTATGCATATATGTTGAAAATGAAAAACTTTTAAAAGGAAAAAAGAAATAAATATTATGTCTAGCCTCTTCTTTTGTTTATGTTTTTCAGGTAGTCCAATAATTCTTAAATTATCTCTCCTCTATTTTCCAGGTCAACTGTTTTTTCCAATGAGCTAGTTCACATTTTTTCCCATTCTTTTGACTTTGTTTTATGGTTTATTCTTGTTTCCATTTGCCCAATTCCAATTTTTAAGGAATGATTTTCTTCAGCGAGTTTAGAACCTCTTTTTCCATCTGGTCTATTCTTTTTTTTTAAAGAATTCTTTCTTTTAGTGAATTTCTGTGCCTCTTTTACCATTAAGCCAATTCTATTTTTAAGGTATTATTTTCTTTGATATTTTTGTTCCTCTGTTATTAACTTTAATTATTTTTTTATAATTTTATTGTATCACTCTGATTCTTTTCCCAAGTTTTTACTATATTACTCATCACTTTCTTTAGCTCTTTCATGAATTTTTATTGTGCGTAGGTCTAATTAGCATTTTCCTTTGAGACTTGGTAGCTATTTTTGTATTGTTGTTTTCTTTAGACTTTGTTTATATATTGGTCATCCCTGTCTTGTAATAACTTGGTCAAGTTCTTTTTTGTTTTACTATTTGCTCATTTTTCAGTCTATTTTTTTGCTTGTACTTTGCTCACCTGACTAGAGTAGGGGAAAGGGAACTTCAGGATTTTCATGTTGCTATTTTCAGTTACTTCTGAGAGACAAGTTTTTTGTGCTTCCAAGATGTTGTGGTATGGTCACTATTCTCCTGGTCTGTGCTCTACTCTTTATTCAGGAAGGGACTCGGGTTCACTGCGGCCACAAATACTACTACTACTCTCTGTCCTGGAACTGGAGATAGATATACAGAGAGAGAGAGAAGGAGACTTATTTTCAAATATATATAAAACTATAAGAATAATATGTTATTATTGTAATAATGAATAGAGAACCAACCTTAGAGTAAGAAAAACAATATCACCCAAAAAAGGCAAGAGAGCATCAACATCTATCTACACATCCTTGTTTTCTTGCCCATATAAATAGTCTGTAAGAATCATTTTTATGCATTATTATTGGCATGGTAGGTAGAGAGCTGACCTCAGAATCAGGAAGACTTGACTTAAAGTCTTGCCTCTGATGTCTTGGCAAGTCACTTGATTTTTGGTTTCCCCAAGTAATTTTCTTAGATTTTCAGTTGTAAAGCATGTACTAACTTTCATTGGCAGTGATTTTCATGTGGGGAGATACCCTTAAACATGAAAACATAAGTATAGTCAACATATATCCATATTTTATTGTTGTTTAGTAGTTTTTAGCCATGTCCAGCTCTTTATAATCCCTCTTTGGGGTTTTCTTGGCAAAGATACTGGAATGGTTTGCCATTTCTTTCTCTAATACAAACATACACAAATGCACATACAAATATACATATACTCACATAATTGAAGGTAACTTTGATGTTTCTATTGTTTATTCTGTAACAAAGATAAAAATCTTTGATTTAATAAAGCAAGGTTTTCTTACACTAAAGTATCTCCTAATCATGCATCAAAATATAGGTTTTTATTTCAATTCAATTAACTAAAGATTTATTAAGCACCTGCATGTGCCAGGCATTGTAGAAAATTTGGAAATGCAAAGGAAAACAACAACAATCCTTGTTTTCAAGGAGCTTACAATCTGATAAGGGAAGACAATACATAAAAGAAAAGTAGAAAAGAATGAGGAAAGGGTGGAACACCAGAGCATGTCCTTCACAGGACAAAATATGTAAATTTTTGAGATATAACAATGAATATAACTTTGCATAATGACTCTCTAATCAATAATACCAGATAAGGAATAAAATCACAAGACATTTATTCACCACAGATATTTTCCATTATCATGGAAGAGATGATGAAGAATCCATTTTACAGAAACTGGGGTATCTCTATAGAAGATGAGGTTTCCCAGATGTTTCTTTTCATAAATGACATTCTGGTTGCTACACAAGCCTACAATATCCAGACAATACTGGAGAAAATTTAAAAGCTTTCTAAAAAAGTTTGACATAACCATTTTATATTAAAAAACAAGTAGATGAAGAATGCCTGTTGTTCAGAATTTGACATGCTATTAGGTGGGCTACCTAAAGCATTTACCTATCAATAAATATTCCTTGTACAGAAACTGTAAATAAACAAGCTTCCTCCAAAATTAAGCAGAAATAAGAGAATGGGGTGATTTCCATGTCAGAAATTACAAAACTGCTTTAATAACCTCCAAAATCTTTCCTGAAATAAAACCCTGTCTTTATAAAGCATTACAGCAGTGTTGCTGTTACTGAAAGTCATGAAACAATATGATCTCCAAAGAATTAAAAGTATCACTCAGGACTCAGTGTAAGTTGTATGATATAGTGAGTTACTCCCTTGAATTTTCAGTCCAAGACCTATCCCCCAAATGGTGATCATCACAACCATTTCATGAAACAAACAAACAAAGAAAAACTTCCTAAAGAATGCTTCCCATTTTCTCTAGTGCTTAAAAGCATTAGGGTCAGGATTTATGAGTGTAAGTCCTTTTTTTCAGTGTTCCTAGACCTCAAAGAACTGAAGCAATGAAACAAAATATTGCTTACAAAAGCCTTCCTACTCTTCATGAGTAATATCAGCAAAATTCTCCTTGATGATGTGGGGTGTGTGTGTATGTATGTACACTATGCTTATATTTTCATTATTTTATGAAGCTCCCCACATGAAAA